>NW_020524693.1:0-24714 GCF_003368295.1 Carassius auratus
TTTATGCCTTCCACAGAATACATTTAGACCACTTACACTATTGATTTGGTTTCTTAGAAAAAAATAAAAATCTACCCTAGCTTTAAGAGCCATGAATGTAAATTACATGCTATAAGTCATCAAAAATATATTTCAGCTTGTGATGCAATTGACAAACACTAAGCAGACAATCTAGCAAAAGAAAACCATGACAACAAAGACACATTGCAGTATTTTTTTGCAGAGTGTCTTAAGGTAAATTAACATTTAATGTCTAATACATTAAATTGCAGAATGAAACAATTGTTAGAGTTCTGAACAATAAAGATAGGCTGGCAACAGGAATGACCTGCCAATCAATAAGAAGTGTATATATGGAAGTTTGTGTGATTTCTGTGTGACAGATGAGTACCTACAATACGAGGTTACTGGTTTTCACTAAACCAACTAAAACAGAAACTAAACAACGCTGAATGTCACAATGATATGATGCTAATATTTGTATTATATGTTAATTTTGTTTTACCTGTGACAACAGTGTACAGATTGATCTTGGTGAAAGCAAGCTTCCCCTTCCCCCACTTCATACTGAAACAGGCCATGACCTCATTTTTCATCAACCTGTGGATACAAGAGTAATGCCCAAATAATTAATTATACATGACACATTATGAGGCAGGTGTTATAGTTTCTGTTACGTGTTCATCATATCTAGTATAATGCAGATATCATACAGGTCCTCCAGTTGGTACTAGATTAAAAGTCATAGGCTCACCCAAACTGGCAGGTTTTTATCTTATTGCAAAACAACTGATATTGTGCAATTTCAAAATGTAAAACCAACACTATTTCAACAACTTGGCCTGTAAATATTAATTTCATTCATTTTCTCCTTGCTAGCAACTGTAAAGTGCAAAATTATAGGATAACAGAAGAGCACACAAGAAAACCAGAAGAATCAGATTAACTACCTTCAATCTATTAATATTTTAATCTAATTAATGTAATATATTAAAGCAGATTGTTCTAGCGGCTCTTTTATAAATGAACAAAAAAACATACCTTACAACAATATGGCTTCTTCAGAACATGGCAAAGAGATAAATGCAAAACAAAGCAAAAACAAAACAAAAGTTATAACCTCATATAGTATAGCCCCTAAATTCACACTATATTAAATACTATACCTTAGTGATAAACTTGAACCCCAAATATAAAACTAGAGCTTGTAGAAGAAAAGGCTGTTTTTGCTTAAAATAAATAAAAAAGGAGCCTCTTTACATCGTGTGTAGAAATCTGACAGCTAAAGGAGATCCAAAATTTATTAAACTTGTACAGCAGAATATTAAGTTACTATAAACACCTGTATAACTAATTCGCATGACACAATTGAAGAAAAAAAAGCAATGAATCGAACAAATTTCATGATGAAAAGCTTAACGTTAAATTATTCGAAACAATAATAATAATAATATAATAATTAAAAACATATGTCTCAAGTTTAAACTTTATTTGAACTGTTTTTCAGCGCTAACAGTTAGATGGCTTTTAATGACTCAGGCGTTTTTATTTCAGGATATAACAGTTAACGTTACCCATTTTTTAATTTAATTATCCTCTACCCATCGGTCTTGCAGCCTAAAACACTTCGATGTATTTGATACGTATTACAAGTAATATCATTATATAGGGGCATAAACACTTTTACGTTATACATGATCTAATACCCAGATATAACTCACCACAGTTTGAGCTGTAAGTGCACCGCAGGCCGCCTGATAAACTGATGCTGCCGATCCAAAAAAGACCGCCAAGTAGTCGCAAAATGGCGCAATAGCGCGATGTCACCGTGTTGCATTATGTTTGGGCGTGGGATTATGGGGGGGGGGGGGGTGGCAAAAAAAATAAAAAATACAAATAATAATCATAATAATAATAAAAATCCAAATAAAATAAACAATAATATACTTTAAATTAACTTGTATTATTCTGTAGTGCTTATTCACAAAATCCATACACAGAAAAAGTTGAAGCATATTCATCATTGATGGATGAGATCACATTTAAATATGAAATTTGTAATTTTAAATTTTTAACTAGAATGTACTTTAAATATGAAAAATGCAAGTAAGAAGCAGCAATCAATCTGATCAATTATTTTATATATTTAAAAAAAACATATATAGAACAGACTAAATTATAGCAAAGGAATTAGACATTTATATTGCATAATTATAAGACTGTACAATAAACAGTAATGCTTGCATTGTCTGCATGCACTCACTTTACTTTCCAACACAAAGATCAACAAGTTTATGTTTTGATAAACAATGTTTCCAGCCCAGAATTAAGTAAGCAATACTGTTTTGATCCTCCTAAATATGTCTTAACATGTTTGAGAGTGTTTGAATTGCATTATATTGCAAACAAGATTGTGTCACGGGCCAGCAAAGAAAGAACAGGGTCTGGGTCCAATGCAGGGAAGATTAACTTTAACCCTCTGGAGTCTAAGAACAAAAAAGCCAACAGGGCAAAAACAAAACCAAGATGCAAAAAAACACGAGAACCAGTAACACTTACAAGACGTTGAGGTGACAAGGTGGGCGGGGTCAGAAAAGAGACAGGACAAAAGCACATGGCACCAAACAAACACAACACTCACAGAAGACTGTGACAGAAAGACATAAGACTGTGACAGAAAGACAGAAAACTGTGACAGATTGGATATCAATTTATATAAACTGTTATGGTTCATGAATGGTCATGGGTCAAATTAAAGTCATAACACTTTATTTTCATAGTCCCTTTTGAATATTCTATTGACAATATAAGTATTGCACTTACATGTCAACTAACTCTCTTATAGTACTAATAGACTGTCTGCTTAATTTCTAATTCTGATGCTCTCCCAGAATATGTTTGACTGACTACAAGTAACTTGCAAGAACATCAACTTATTCTAACACTCTAATAAAAGCAGGTACAGTCGTGGCCCAAAATATTGGCACCCTTTGTAAAAGTGACCAAAGAAGGTTGTGAAAATTCATTGTTAATCCTTTTGATATTTTATTTAAAAAAATATTCACAAAAATGTATCCTTTCATTGGATAATAAGAAATGAAAAGTTTTTTCTCAAATGCTCATTGGACACAATTATTGGCCCCCCTAGAAATTTTTATGAGTAAAATATCTCTGAAGTATATTCCCATTCAAATTCACAATTTTGAGCACTCAAGCTTGATTATAAACATGAAATTATCCAGCTATGGCTATGGCTACCTGTTTCACAGAAATATAAAGAGGAGGGAAAACAAAGCCCAAATTCCCTTAATCATTCATCACAATGAGAAAAACCAAAGAATGTATTTCTGATGTGATAATTGAGATAATTGAGCTTAACAAATTGGTGAAGTGGCTTTAAGAAAAGAGCTAGAGCAGTGAAAATTCCCATTTCCACCATCAGGGCAATAATTAAGAATCTCCAATCAACATAAAATGTTACAAAACTGCTTGGAAGAGGACTTGTCTATATCGTCCTAATGTGTGGTGAGAAGGAGAGTTTGAGTAGCTAAAGACTCGCCAAAGGTCACAGCTGGAGAACTGCAGCAAATAGCGGAGTCTCTGGTTCAGAAAACCTTTTAAAAAAAGTCAAACAGAACCTACATCAACACATGTTGTTTGGGAGGGTTACAAGAAAAATTATCCTAGCTCATTCAAAAACAAACTAAAGCATAATTCAGTTATCAGCCAAGACTGGAACTTTAAATGTGAATGGCTTCTATGATCAGATGAAACCAAAAAAATGAGATTTTTTTAGCAGCAAACACTCAAGATGGGTTAGGTGAACACAGAGAGAAAAAAGTAACCCATGTGCACAATGAAATATACTGCTGTATTTGTTTTTTTTCTGGGCCTATATTTCTGCTGGAGGCCCTAGACATCTTTTTAGAAACATGGCATCATGGATTCTATCAAATACCAACAGATAAAAAATCAGTAAGTGACTGTTAGAAATCTTATAATGGTCCATGTTTTGATCTTTCAACCATACAATAATCCAAACACAAACCTCGAAAACAACACAGAAATGGGTCACTGAGCTCAAAACCAAGCTTCTGCTATAGCCATTCCAGTCCTCTGACCTGAACCTTACAGAACATGAGAGGAGTGAACTGAAGAAGCACCAACATGGAGCTGGGAATCTAAAGGGTCTGGAGTGATTCTGGATGAAAGAATGGTCTCTGATCTCTTGTCAGGTGTTCTCTAACCTCATCAGGCATTATAGAAAAAAAAAATAGACCTGTTAATCTGACAAATGGAGGTTTCAAAAAGTACTGAATAAAAGGGTGCCATTAATTGTTGCCAATGTGTATTAGAAAAAAAAAAGAACATTTATTTCATAATGATATTTCCCCCTGTTTTAAATTCTTATTATCCAATGAAAGGATACATTTTTGTGAATTTTTTATATAAAAGTGCAAAACGATTAAAGCAGATGAATTTTCACACCCTTCTTTGATCATATTTACCAAGGGTGCTGATATTTTTGGCCACGACTGTAGGTGCAACAACGCAACAACATAAATTTCAAAAGGAACCATAACAATAAAGTGAAACCACTACATTAAATAACAATTAAAAAAATAAAAAATAAATTGATGTTATAATTTGACGTTGTTTGGATGTTACCATTATGACGCCTTGAAAACACTGGATTATGGTTGCCATACCTGATGACTAAATATCAGTATTTGATGTCAATCTGACGTTGGTTTAAGAGGTTGACTCGACGTTGGATTTTGATTTGCTAATGCCACAACCTAAAAACAAACTAAAGATCAAAGTCAAATGGCGTTATAATTTGACGTTGTTTCGACATTACATTATGACGTCTTGAAGACGTTGGATTTTGGTTGCCATACCTGACGACTAAACATCAGTTTTTGATGTCAATGTGACATTGGCTTGAGATGTTGGCTCGACGGTTGGATTTTGGTTAGTTAATGTCACAACCTAAAACTAACTACAGATCAACGTCAATTATGTTTTAATTTTACGTTGTTTGGACGTTGCCATTATGACGTCTAGAAAATGTTGGATTTTGGTTGCCATACCTGACGACTTAATATCAGTATTTGATGTCAGTGTGACGTTGGCTCGAGACGTTGGCTCGACGTTGGATTTTAGTTAGTTAATGCCACAACCTAAAACTAACTACAGATCAACGTCAAATGATGTTTTAATTTGACGTTGTTTGGACGTTGCCATTATGACGTCTAGATAACGTTGGATTTTGGTTGCCATACATGACGACTTAATATCAGTTTTTATGTCAGTGTGACATTGGCTTGAGACGTTGGCTCGACGTTGGATTTTGGTTAGTTAATGTCACAACCTAAAAACAAACTAAAGATCAAAGTCAAATGACGTTAGAATTTGACGTTGTTTGGACATTAACATTATGACTTTTTGGTTGCCATACCTGGCGACTAAATATCAGTATTTGATGTCAACCTGACGTTGGCTTGAGACGTTGGCTAGACGTTGGATTTTGGTTAGTTAATGCCACAACCTAAAACTAACTACAGATCAACGTCAAATGATGTTTTAATTTGACGTTGTTTGGACGTGGCCATTATGACGTCTAGAAAACATTGGATTTTGGTTGCCATACCTGACGACTAAACATCAGTTTTTGATGTCAGTGTGACATTGGCTTGAGACGTTGGCTCGACGCTGGATTTTGGTTGGTTAATGCCACAGCTTAAAACTAACTACAGATCAACGTCAAATGATGTTTTAATTTTACGTTGTTTGGACGTTGCCATTATGATGCTTTGTAGACGTTGGATTTTGGTTGCCATACCTGACGACTAAATATCATTATTTGATGTCAATCTGACGTTGGCTTGAGACATTGTCTTGATGTTGGATTTTGGTTAGTTAATGCCACAACCTAAAACTAACTACAGATCAAGGTCAAATGATGTTTTAATTTGACGTTGTTTCGACGTTGCAATTATGACGTCTAGAAAATTTTGGATTGTGGTTGCCATACCTGACGACTTAATATCAGTATTTGATGTCAGTGTGACGTTGGCTTGAGACGTTGGCTCGACGTTGGATTTTGGTTAGTTAATGTCACAACCTACAACTAACTACAGATCCACGTCAAATGATGTTTTAACTTGACGTTGTTTGGACGTTGCCATTATCACGTCTAGAAAACGTTGGATTTTGGTTGCCATACCTGACGACTTAAAATCAGTATTTGATGTCAGTGTGACATTGGCTTGAGACGTTGGCTAGACGTTGGATTTTGGTTAGTTAATGCCACAACCTAAAACTAACTACAGATCAACGTCAAATGATGTTTTAATTTGACGTTGTTTGGACGTTGCCATTATGACGTCTAGAAAACATTGGATTTTGGTTGCCATACCTGACGACTAAACATCAGTTTTTGATGTCAGTGTGACATTGGCTTGAGACGTTGGCTCGACGCTGGATTTTGGTTGGTTAATGCCACAGCTTAAAACTAACTACAGATCAACGTCAAATGATGTTTTAATTTGACGTTGTTTGGACGTTGCCATTATGACGTCTAGAAAACGTTGGATTTTGGTTACCATACCTGACATCTTAATATCAGTTTTTGATGTCAATGTGACGTTGGCTTGAGACATTGGCTCGACGTTGGATTTTGGTTAGTTAATGCCACAACCTAAAACTAACTACAGATCAACATCAAATTATGTTTTAATTGGACGTTGTGTGGACGTTGCCATTATGACATCTAGAAAACGTTGGATTATGGTTGCCATACCTGACGACTAAATATCAGTATTTGATGTCAATGTGACGTTGGCCTGAGACGTTGGCTTGACGTTGGGTTTAGGTTAGTTAATATCACAACACAACCTAAAACAAACTAAAGATCAAAGTCAAACAATGTTTTAATTTTACGTTGTTTGGACGTTGCCATTATGATGCTTTGTAGACGTTGGATTTTGGTTGCCATACCTGACGACTAAATATCATTATTTGATGTCAATCTGACGTTGGCTTGAGACATTGTCTTGATGTTGGATTTTGGTTAGTTAATGCCACAACCTAAAACTAACTACAGATCAAGGTCAAATGATGTTTTAATTTGACGTTGTTTCGACGTTGCAATTATGACGTCTAGAAAATTTTGGATTGTGGTTGCCATACCTGACGACTTAATATCAGTATTTGATGTCAGTGTGACGTTGGCTTGAGACGTTGGCTCGACGTTGGATTTTGGTTAGTTAATGTCACAACCTACAACTAACTACAGATCCACGTCAAATGATGTTTTAACTTGACGTTGTTTGGACGTTGCCATTATCACGTCTAGAAAACGTTGGATTTTGGTTGCCATACCTGACGACTTAAAATCAGTATTTGATGTCAGTGTGACATTGGCTTGAGACGTTGGCTAGACGTTGGATTTTGGTTAGTTAATGCCACAACCTAAAACTAACTACAGATCAACATCAAATGATGTTTTAATTTGACGTTGTTTGGACGTTGCCATTATGACGTCTAGAAAACATTGGATTTTGGTTGCCATACCTGACGACTAAACATCAGTTTTTGATGTCAGTGTGACATTGGCTTGAGACGTTGGCTCGACGTTGGATTTTGGTTAGTTAATGTCACAACCTACAACTAACTACAGATCCACGTCAAATGATGTTTTAACTTGACGTTGTTTGGACGTTGCCATTATGACGTCTAGAAAACGTTGGATTTTGGTTGCCATACCTGACGACTTAATATCAGTATTTGATGTCAGTGTGACGTTGGCTTGAGACGTTGGCTCGACGTTGGATTTTAGTTAGTTAATGCCACAACCTAAAACTAACTACAGATCAACGTCAAATGATGTTTTAATTTGACGTTGTTTGGACGTTGCCGTTATGACGTCTAGAAAACGTTGGATTTTGGTTGCCATACCTGACGACTTAATATCAGTATTTGATGTCAGTGTGACATTGGCTTGAGACGTTGGCTAGACGTTGGATTTTGGTTAGTTAATGCCACAACCTAAAACTAACTACAGATCAACGTCAAATGATGTTTTAATTTGACGTTGTTTGGACGTTGCCATTATGACGTCTAGAAAACATTGGATTTTGGTTGCCATACCTGACGACTAAACATCAGTTTTTGATGTCAGTGTGACATTGGCTTGAGACGTTGGCTCGACGTTGGATTTTGGTTAGTTAATGTCACAACCTACAACTAACTACAGATCCACGTCAAATGATGTTTTAACTTGACGTTGTTTGGACGTTGCCATTATGACGTCTAGAAAACGTTGGATTTTGGTTGCCATACCTGACGACTTAAAATCAGTATTTGATGTCAGTGTGACATTGGCTTGAGACGTTGGCTAGACGTTGGATTTTGGTTATTTAATGTCACAACCTACAACTAACTACAGATCAACGTCAAATGATGTTTTAATTTGACGTTGTTTGGACGTTGCCATTATGACGTCTAGAAAACATTGGATTTTGGTTGCCATACCTGACGACTAAACATCAGTTTTTGATGTCAGTGTGACATTGGCTTGAGACGTTGGCTCGACGTTGGATTTTGGTTAGTTAATGCCACAACCTAAAACTAACTACAGATCAACGTCAAATGATGTTTTAATTTGACGTTGTTTGGACGTTGCCATTATGACGTCTAGAAAACGTTGGATTTTGGTTGCCATACCTGACGACTTAATATCAGTATTTGATGTCAGTGTGACGTTGGCTTGAGACGTTGGCTCGACGTTGGATTTTAGTTAGTTAATGCCACAACCTAAAACTATCTACAGATCAACGTCAAATGATGTTTTAATTTGACGTTGTTTGGACGTTGCCGTTATGACGTCTAGAAAACGTTGGATTTTGGTTGCCATACCTGACGACTTAATATCAGTATTTGATGTCAGTGTGACATTGGCTTGAGACGTTGGCTAGACGTTGGATTTTGGTTAGTTAATGCCACAACCTAAAACTAACTACAGATCAACGTCAAATGATGTTTTAATTTGACGTTGTTTGGACGTTGCCATTATGACGTCTAGAAAACATTGGATTTTGGTTGCCATACCTGACGACTAAACATCAGTTTTTGATGTCAGTGTGACATTGGCTTGAGACGTTGGCTCGACGTTGGATTTTGGTTAGTTAATGTCACAACCTACAACTAACTACAGATCCACGTCAAATGATGTTTTAACTTGACGTTGTTTGGACGTTGCCATTATGACGTCTAGAAAACGTTGGATTTTGGTTGCCATACCTGACGACTTAAAATCAGTATTTGATGTCAGTGTGACATTGGCTTGAGACGTTGGCTAGACGTTGGATTTTGGTTATTTAATGCCACAACCTAAAACTAACTACAGATCAACGTCAAATTATGTTTTAATTTGACGTTGTTTGGACGTTGCCATTATGACGTCTAGAAAACATTGGATTTTGGTTGCCATACCTGACGACTAAACATCAGTTTTTGATGTCAGTGTGACATTGGCTTGAGACGTTGGATCGACGTTGGATTTTGGTTAGTTAATGCCACAACCTAAAACTAACTACAAATCAACGTCAAATTATGTTTTAATTTGACGTTGTTTGGACGTTGCCATTATGACGTCTAGAAAACGTTGGATTTTGGTTGCCATACCTGACGACTTAATATCAGTATTTGATGTCAGTGTGACGTTGGCTTGAGACGTTGGCTCGACGTTGGATTTTAGTTAGTTAATGCCACAACCTAAAACTAACTACAGATCAACGTCAAATGATGTTTTAATTTGACGTTTTTTGGACGTTGCCATTATGACTGCTAGAAAACGTTGGATTTTGGTTGCCATACCTGACATCTTAATATCAGTATTTGATGTCAGTGTGACATTGGCCTGAGACGTTGGCTCGACGTTGGATTTTGGTTAGTTAATGCCACAACCTAAAACTAACTACAGATCAACGTCAAATGATGTTTTAATTTGACGTTGTTTGGACGTTGCAATTATGACGTCTAGAAAATTTTGGATTGTGGTTGCCATACCTGACGACTTAATATCAGTATTTGATGTCAGTGTGACGTTGGCTTGAGACGTTGGCTCGACGTTGGATTTTAGTTAGTTAATGCCACAACCTAAAACTAATTACAGATCAACGTCAAATGATGTTTTAATTTGACGTTGTTTGGACGTTGCCATTATGACTGCTAGAAAACGTTGGATTTTGGTTGCCATACCTGACGACTAAACATCAGTTTTTGATGTCAATGTGACATTGGCTTAAGACGTTGGCTCGACGTTGGATTTTGGTTAGTTAATGCCACAACCTAAAACTAACTACAAATCAACGTCAAATGATGTTTTAATTTGACGTTGTTTGGATGTTGCCAATTTGACGTCTAAACAACGTTGGATTTTGGTTGGTTAATGCCACAACCTAAAACTAACTACAGATCAACGTCTAATGATGTTTTAATTTGACGTTGTTTGGACGTTGCCGTTATGACGTCTAGAAAACGTTGGATTTTGGTTGCCATACCTGACGACTTAAGATCAGTATTTGATGTCAGTGTGACATGGGCTTGAGACGTTGGCTCGATGTTGGATTTTGGTTAGTTAATGCCACAACCTAAAACTAACTACAAATCAACGTCAAATGATGTTTTAATTTGACGTTGTTTGGACGTTGCCATTATGACGTCTAGAAAACGTTGGATTATGGTTGCCATACCTGACGACTAAACATCAGTATTTGATGTCAGTGTGACGTTGGCTTGAGACGTTGGCTCGACGTTGGATTTTAGTTAGTTAATGCCACAACCTAAAACTAACTACAAATCACCGTCAAATGATGTTTTAATTTGACGTTTTTGGACGTTGCCATTATGACGTCTAGATAATGTTGGATTTTGGTTGCCATACCTGACATCTTAATATCAGTATTTGATGTCAGTGTGACGTTGGCTTGAGACGTTGGCTCAACGTTGGATTTTGGTTAGTTAATGCCACAACCTAAAACTAACTACAGATCAACGTCAAATGATGTTTTAATTTGACGTTGTTTCGACGTTGCCGTTATGACGTCTAGAAAACGTTGGATTTTGGTTGCCATACCTGACGACTTAAGATCAGTATTTGATGTAAGTGTGACATTGGCTTGAGACGTTGGCTCGATGTTGGATTTTGGTTAGTTAATGCCACAACCTAAAACTAACTACAAATCAACGCCAAATGATGTTTTAATTTGACGTTGTTTGGACGTTGCCATTATGACGTCTAGAAAACGTTGGATTATGGTTGCCATACCTGACGACTAAACATCAGTATTTAATGTCAATGTGACGTTGGCTTGAGACGTTGGCTAGACGTTGGGTTTAGGTTAGTTAATGCCACAACCTAAAAAAACTACAGATCAACGTCAAATGATGTTTTAATTTGACGTTGTTTGGACGTTGCCATTATGACGTCTAGATAACGTTGGATTTTGGTTGCCATACCTGACATCTTAATATCAGTATTTGATGTCAGTGTGACGTTGGCTTGAGACGTTGGCTCGACGTTGGATTTTGGTTAGTTAATGCCACAACCTAAAACTAACTACAGATCAACGTCAAATGATGTTTTAATTTGACGTTGTTTGGACGTTGCCATTATGACGTCTAGAAAACGTTGGATTATGGTTGCCATACCTGACGACTAAACATCAGTTTTTGATGTCAGTGTGACATTGGCTTGAGACGTTGGCTCGACGTTGGATTTTGGTTAGTTAATGCCACAACCAAAACTAACTACAGATCAACGTCAAATGATGTTTTAACTTGACGTTGTTTGGACGTTGCCATTAGGACGTCTAGAAAACGTTGGATTTTGGTTGCCATACCTGACGACTTAATATCAGTATTTGATGTCAATGTGACGTTGGCTTGAGACGTTGGCTCGACGTTGGATTTTGTTTAGTTAATTCCACAACCTAAAACTAACTACAAATCAACGCCAAATGATGTTTTAATTTGACGTTGTTTGGACGTTGCCATTATGACGTCTAGAAAACGTTGGATTATGGTTGCCATACCTGACGACTAAACATCAGTATTTGATGTCAATGTGACGTTGGCTTGAGACGTTGGCTAGACGTTGGGTTTAGGTTAGTTAATGCCACAACCTAAAAAAACTACAGATCAACGTCAAATGATGTTTTAATTTGACGTTGTTTGGACGTTGCCATTATGACGTCTAGATAACGTTGGATTTTGGTTGCCATACCTGACATCTTAATATCAGTATTTGATGTCAGTGTGACGTTGGCTTGAGACGTTGGCTCGACGTTGGATTTTGGTTAGTTAATGCCACAACCTAAAACTAACTACAGATCAACGTCAAATGATGTTTTAATTTGACGTTTTTTGGACGTTGCCATTATGACTGCTAGAAAACGTTGGATTTTGGTTGCCATACCTGACATCTTAATATCAGTATTTGATGTCAGTGTGACATTGGCCTGAGACGTTGGCTCGACGTTGGATTTTGGTTAGTTAATGCCACAACCTAAAACTAACTACAGATCAACGTCAAATGATGTTTTAATTTGACGTTGTTTGGACGTTGCAATTATGACGTCTAGAAAATTTTGGATTGTGGTTGCCATACCTGACGACTTAATATCAGTATTTGATGTCAGTGTGACGTTGGCTTGAGACGTTGGCTCGACGTTGGATTTTAGTTAGTTAATGCCACAACCTAAAACTAATTACAGATCAACGTCAAATGATGTTTTAATTTGACGTTGTTTGGACGTTGCCATTATGACTGCTAGAAAACGTTGGATTTTGGTTGCCATACCTGACGACTAAACATCAGTTTTTGATGTCAATGTGACATTGGCTTAAGACGTTGGCTCGACGTTGGATTTTGGTTAGTTAATGCCACAACCTAAAACTAACTACAAATCAACGTCAAATGATGTTTTAATTTGACGTTGTTTGAATGTTGCCAATTTGACGTCTAAACAACGTTGGATTTTGGTTGGTTAATGCCACAACCTAAAACTAACTACAGATCAACGTCTAATGATGTTTTAATTTGACGTTGTTTGGACGTTGCCGTTATGACGTCTAGAAAATGTTGGATTTTGGTTGCCATACCTGACATCTTAATATCAGTATTTGATGTCAGTGTGACGTTGGCTTGAGACGTTGGCTCAACGTTGGATTTTGGTTAGTTAATGCCACAACCTAAAACTAACTACAGATCAACGTCAAATGATGTTTTAATTTGACGTTGTTTGGACGTTGCCGTTATGACGTCTAGAAAACGTTGGATTTTGGTTGCCATACCTGACGACTTAAGATCAGTATTTGATGTCAGTGTGACATTGGCTTGAGACGTTGGCTAGACGTTGGGTTTAGGTTAGTTAATGCCACAACCTAAAAAAAACTACAGATCAACGTCAAATGATGTTTTAATTTGACGTTGTTTGGACGTTGCCATTATGACGTCTAGATAACGTTGGATTTTGGTTGCCATACCTGACATCTTAATATCAGTATTTGATGTCAGTGTGACGTTGGCTTGAGACGTTGGCTCGACGTTGGATTTTGGTTAGTTAATGCCACAACCTAAAACTAACTACAGATCAACGTCAAATGATGTTTTAATTTGACGTTGTTTGGACGTTGCCATTATGACGTCTAGAAAACGTTGGATTATGGTTGCCATACCTGACGACTAAACATCAGTTTTTGATGTCAGTGTGACATTGGCTTGAGACGTTGGCTCGACGTTGGATTTTGGTTAGTTAATGCCACAACCAAAACTAACTACAGATCAACGTCAAATGATGTTTTAATTTGACGTTGTTTGGACGTTGCCATTAGGACGTCTAGAAAACGTTGGATTTTGGTTGCCATACCTGACGACTTAATATCAGTATTTGATGTCAATGTGACGTTGGCTTGAGACGTTGGCTCGACGTTGGATTTTGGTTAGTTAATGCCACAACCTAAAACTAACTACAAATCAACGTCAAATGATGTTTTAATTTGACGTTGTTTGGACGTTGCCATTATGACGTCTAGAAAACGTTGGATTATGGTTGCCATACCTGACGACTAAACATCAGTATTTGATGTCAATGTGACGTTGGCTTGAGACGTTGGCTAGACGTTGGGTTTAGGTTAGTTAATGCCACAACCTAAAAAAAACTACAGATCAACGTCAAATGATGTTTTAATTTGACGTTGTTTGGACGTTGCCATTATGACGTCTAGATAACGTTGGATTTTGGTTGCCATACCTGACATCTTAATATCAGTATTTGATGTCAGTGTGACGTTGGCTTGAGACGTTGGCTCGACGTTGGATTTTGGTTAGTTAATGCCACAACCTAAAACTGACTACAGATCAACGTCAAATGATGTTTTAATTTGACGTTGTTTTCGACGTTGCCATTATGACGTCTAGAAAACGTTGGATTTTGGTTGCCATACCTGACGACTTAAGATCAGTATTTGATGTCAGTGTGACATTGGCTTGAGACGTTGGCTCGACGTTGGATTTTGGTTAGTTAATGCCACAACCTAAAACTAACTACAGATCAACGTCAAATGATGTTTTAATTTGACGTTGTTTGGACGTTGCCATTATGACGTCTAGAAAACGTTGGATTATGGTTGCCATACCTGACGACTAAACATCAGTTTTTGATGTCAGTGTGACATTGGCTTGAGACGTTGGCTCGACGTTGGATTTTGGTTAGTTAATGCCACAACCTAAAACTAACTACAAATCAACGCCAAATGATGTTTTAATTTGACGTTGTTTGGACGTTGCCATTATGACGTCTAGAAAACGTTGGATTATGGTTGCCATACCTGACGACTAAACATCAGTATTTGATGTCAATGTGACGTTGGCTTGAGACGTTGGCTAGACGTTGGGTTTAGGTTAGTTAATGCCACAACCTAAAAAAAACTACAGATCAACGTCAAATGATGTTTTAATTTGACGTTGTTTGGACGTTGCCATTATGACGTCTAGATAACGTTGGATTTTGGTTGCCATACCTGACATCTTAATATCAGTATTTGATGTCAGTGTGACGTTGGCTTGAGACGTTGGCTCGACGTTGGATTTTGGTTAGTTAATGCCACAACCAAAACTAACTACAGATCAACGTCAAATGATGTTTTAATTTGACGTTGTTTGGACGTTGCCATTAGGACGTCTAGAAAACGTTGGATTTTGGTTGCCATACCTGACGACTTAGTATCAGTATTTGATGTCAATGTGACGTTGGCTTGAGACGTTGGCTCGACGTTGGGTTTAGGTTAGTTAATGTCACAACCTAAAACAAACTACAGATCAACGTCAAATGATGTTTTAATTTGACGTTGTTTGGACGTTGCCATTATGACGTCTAGGTAACGTTGGATTTTGGTTGCCATACCTGACGACTAAATATCAGTATTCGATGTCAATGTGACGTTGGCTTGAGACGTTGGCTAGACGTTGGATTTTGGTTATTTTATAACACAACCTAAAAACAACCTAATATCATCGTCAGATGATGTTGGTCTTGGACGTCAATTTAACGTTGTCATTAGACGTTGGCTTGACATTGAATTTTGGTTACCTGACGTCGCGACCTAAATCTAATCTAATATTAACGTCATATGACGTTGTGTGCCTGCTGGGATGCCTTATGAAGTACAATGTTTTCTGCAATGCTGTAAGACAGTTTTTAATGTGTTAGAAGTTATATGCACAAAAACTTATGTTAGGACTTCAATGATCAAGATTGTCAGTTTACAGCTTTCTGAGTCCAGTAATGCTGAAATAGTGTTTCTGTTGAAATGAAGTGAAATCAAGCCCAAATCTGCTCAAAAGCTTTTCTCTCTATTAGATAAAGCTGTTTCATTCAGTATTCACTGCAAATCTTGCCAAACTGAAACAAGCTTATGTCTTATGAAGTACAATGTTTTCTGCAATGCTGTAAGACAGTTTTTAATGTGTTAGAAGTTATATGCACAAAAACTTATGTTAGGACTTCAATGATCAAGATTGTCAGTTTACAGCTTTCTGAGTCCAGTAATGCTGAAATAGTGTTTCTGTTGAAATGAAGTGAAATCAAGCCCAAATCTGCTCAAAAGCTTTTCTCTCTATTAGATAAAGCTGTTTCATTCAGTATTCAGTGCAAATCTTGCCAAACTGAAACAAGCTTATGTCTTATGAAGTACAATGTTTTCTGCAATGCTGTAAGACAGTTTTTAATGTGTTAGAAGTTATATGCACAAAAACTAATGTTAGGACTTCAATGATCAAGATTGTCAGTTTACAGCTTTCTGAGTCCAGTAATGCTGAAATAGTGTTTCTGTTGAAATGAAGTGAAATCAAGCCCAAATCTGCTCAAAAGCTTTTCTCTCTATTAGATAAAGCTGTTTCATTCAGTATTCAGTGCAAATCTTGCCAAACTGAAACAAGCTTATGTCTTATGAAGTACAATGTTTTCTGCAATGCTGTAAGACAGTTTTTAATGTGTTAGAAGTTATATGCACAAAAACTAATGTTAGGACTTCAATGATCAAGATTGTCAGTTTACAGCTTTCTGAGTCCAGTAATGCTGAAATAGTGTTTCTGTTGAAATGAAGTGAAATCAAGCCCAAATCTGCTCAAAAGCTTTTCTCTCTATTAGATAAAGCTGTTTCATTCAGTATTCAGTGCAAATCTTGCCAAACTGAAACAAGCTTATGCCTTATGAAGTACAATGTTTTCTGCAATGCTGTAAGACAGTTTTTAATGTGTTAGAAGTTATATGCACAAAAACTAATGTTAGGACTTCAATGATCAAGATTGTCAGTTTACAGCTTTCTGAGTCCAGTAATGCTGAAATAGTGTTTCTGTTCAAATGAAGTGAAATCAAGCCCAAATCTGCTCAAAAGCTTTTCTCTCTATTAGAGAAAGCTGTTTCATTCAGTATTCAGTGCAAATCTTGCCAAACTGAAACAAGCTTATGTCTTATGAAGTACAATGTTTTCTGCAATGCTGTAAGACAGTTTTTAATGTGTTAGAAGTTATATGCACAAAAACTTATGTTAGGACTTCAATGATCAAGATTGTCAGTTTACAGCTTTCTGAGTCCAGTAATGCTGAAATAGTGTTTCTGTTGAAATGAAGTGAAATCAAGCCCAAATCTGCTCAAAAGCTTTTCTCTCTATTAGATAAAGCTGTTTCATTCAGTATTCAGTGCAAATCTTGCCAAACTGAAACAAGCTTATGTCTTATGAAGTACAATGTTTTCTGCAATGCTGTAAGACAGTTTTTAATGTGTTAGAAGTTATATGCACAAAAACTTATGTTAGGACTTCAATGATCAAGATTGTCAGTTTACAGCTTTCTGAGTCCAGTAATGCTGAAATAGTGTTTCTGTTGAAATGAAGTGAAATCAAGCCCAAATCTGCTCAAAAGCTTTTCTCTCTATTAGATAAAGCTGTTTCATTCAGTATTCAGTGCAAATCTTGCCAAACTGAAACAAGCTTATGTCTTATGAAGTACAATGTTTTCTGCAATGCTGTAAGACAGTTTTTAATGTGTTAGAAGTTATATGCACAAAAACTTATGTTAGGACTTCAATGATCAAGATTGTCAGTTTACAGCTTTCTGAGTCCAGTAATGCTGAAATAGTGTTTCTGTTGAAATGAAGTGAAATCAAGCCCAAATCTGCTCAAAAGCTTTTCTCTCTATTAGATAAAGCTGTTTCATTCAGTATTCAGTGCAAATCTTGCCAAACTGAAACAAGCTTATGTCTTATGAAGTACAATGTTTTCTGCAATGCTGTAAGACAGTTTTTAATGTGTTAGAAGTTATATGCACAAAAACTTATGTTAGGACTTCAATGATCAAGATTGTCAGTTTACAGCTTTCTGAGTCCAGTAATGCTGAAATAGTGTTTCTGTTGAAATGAAGTGAAATCAAGCCCAAATCTGCTCAAAAGCTTTTCTCTCTATTAGATAAAGCTGTTTCATTCAGTATTCAGTGCAAATCTTGCCAAACTGAAACAAGCTTATGTCTTATGAAGTACAATGTTTTCTGCAATGCTGTAAGACAGTTTTTAATGTGTTAGAAGTTATATGCACAAAAACTAATGTTAGGACTTCAATGATCAAGATTGTCAGTTTACAGCTTTCTGAGTCCAGTAATGCTGAAATAGTGTTTCTGTTGAAATGAAGTGAAATCAAGCCCAAATCTGCTCAAAAGCTTTTCTCTCTATTAGATAAAGCTGTTTCATTCAGTATTCAGTGCAAATCTTGCCAAACTGAAACAAGCTTATGTCTTATGAAGTACAATGTTTTCTGCAATGCTGTAAGACAGTTTTTAATGTGTTAGAAGTTATATGCACAAAAACTAATGTTAGGACTTCAATGATCAAGATTGTCAGTTTACAGCTTTCTGAGTCCAGTAATGCTGAAATAGTGTTTCTGTTGAAATGAAGTGAAATCAAGCCCAAATCTGCTCAAAAGCTTTTCTCTCTATTAGATAAAGCTGTTTCATTCAGTATTCAGTGCAAATCTTGCCAAACTGAAACAAGCTTATGTCTTATGAAGTACAATGTTTTCTGCAATGCTGTAAGACAGTTTTTAATGTGTTAGAAGTTATATGCACAAAAACTTATGTTAGGACTTCAATGATCAAGATTGTCAGTTTACAGCTTTCTGAGTCCAGTAATGCTGAAATAGTGTTTCTGTTGAAATGAAGTGAAATCAAGCCCAAATCTGCTCAAAAGCTTTTCTCTCTATTAGATAAAGCTGTTTCATTCAGTATTCAGTGCAAATCTTGCCAAACTGAAACAAGCTTATGTCTTATGAAGTACAATGTTTTCTGCAATGCTGTAAGACAGTTTTTAATGTGTTAGAAGTTATATGCACAAAAACTAATGTTAGGACTTCAATGATCAAGATTGTCAGTTTACAGCTTTCTGAGTCCAGTAATGCTGAAATAGTGTTTCTGTTGAAATGAAGTGAAATCAAGCCCAAATCTGCTCAAAAGCTTTTCTCTCTATTAGATAAAGCTGTTTCATTCAGTATTCAGTGCAAATCTTGCCAAACTGAAACAAGCTTATGTCTTATGAAGTACAATGTTTTCTGCAATGCTGTAAGACAGTTTTTAATGTGTTAGAAGTTATATGCACAAAAACTTATGTTAGGACTTCAATGATCAAGATTGTCAGTTTACAGCTTTCTGAGTCCAGTAATGCTGAAATAGTGTTTCTGTTGAAATGAAGTGAAATCAAGCCCAAATCTGCTCAAAAGCTTTTCTCTCTATTAGATAAAGCTGTTTCATTCAGTATTCAGTGCAAATCTTGCCAAACTGAAACAAGCTTATGTCTTATGAAGTACAATGTTTTCTGCAATGCTGTAAGACAGTTTTTAATGTGTTAGAAGTTATATGCACAAAAACTAATGTTAGGACTTCAATGATCAAGATTGTCAGTTTACAGCTTTCTGAGTCCAGTAATGCTGAAATAGTGTTTCTGTTGAAATGAAGTGAAATCAAGCCCAAATCTGCTCAAAAGCTTTTCTCTCTATTAGATAAAGCTGTTTCATTCAGTATTCAGTGCAAATCTTGCCAAACTGAAACAAGCTTATGTCTTATGAAGTACAATGTTTTCTGCAATGCTGTAAGACAGTTTTTAATGTGTTAGAAGTTATATGCACAAAAACTAATGTTAGGACTTCAATGATCAAGATTGTCAGTTTACAGCTTTCTGAGTCCAGTAATGCTGAAATAGTGTTTCTGTTGAAATGAAGTGAAATCAAGCCCAAATCTGCTCAAAAGCTTTTCTCTCTATTAGATAAAGCTGTTTCATTCAGTATTCAGTGCAAATCTTGCCAAACTGAAACAAGCTTATGTCTTATGAAGTACAATGTTTTCTGCAATGCTGTAAGACAGTTTTTAATGTGTTAGAAGTTATATGCACAAAAACTAATGTTAGGACTTCAATGATCAAGATTGTCAGTTTACAGCTTTCTGAGTCCAGTAATGCTGAAATAGTGTTTCTGTTGAAATGAAGTGAAATCAAGCCCAAATCTGCTCAAAAGCTTTTCTCTCTATTAGATAAAGCTGTTTCATTCAGTATTCAGTGCAAATCTTGCCAAACTGAAACAAGCTTATGTCTTATGAAGTACAATGTTTTCTGCAATGCTGTAAGACAGTTTTTAATGTGTTAGAAGTTATATGCACAAAAACTAATGTTAGGACTTCAATGATCAAGATTGTCAGTTTACAGCTTTCTGAGTCCAGTAATGCTGAAATAGTGTTTCTGTTGAAATGAAGTGAAATCAAGCCCAAATCTGCTCAAAAGCTTTTCTCTCTATTAGATAAAGCTGTTTCATTCAGTATTCAGTGCAAATCTTGCCAAACTGAAACAAGCTTATGTCTTATGAAGTACAATGTTTTCTGCAATGCTGTAAGACAGTTTTTAATGTGTTAGAAGTTATATGCACAAAAACTAATGTTAGGACTTCAATGATCAAGATTGTCAGTTTACAGCTTTCTGAGTCCAGTAATGCTGAAATAGTGTTTCTGTTGAAATGAAGTGAAATCAAGCCCAAATCTGCTCAAAAGCTTTTCTCTCTATTAGATAAAGCTGTTTCATTCAGTATTCAGTGCAAATCTTGCCAAACTGAAACAAGCTTATGTCTTATGAAGTACAATGTTTTCTGCAATGCTGTAAGACAGTTTTTAATGTGTTAGAAGTTATATGCACAAAAACTAATGTTAGGACTTCAATGATCAAGATTGTCAGTTTACAGCTTTCTGAGTCCAGTAATGCTGAAATAGTGTTTCTGTTGAAATGAAGTGAAATCAAGCCCAAATCTGCTCAAAAGCTTTTCTCTCTATTAGATAAAGCTGTTTCATTCAGTATTCAGTGCAAATCTTGCCAAACTGAAACAAGCTTATGTCTTATGAAGTACAATGTTTTCTGCAATGCTGTAAGACAGTTTTTAATGTGTTAGAAGTTATATGCACAAAAACTTATGTTAGGACTTCAATGATCAAGATTGTCAGTTTACAGCTTTCTGAGTCCAGTAATGCTGAAATAGTGTTTCTGTTGAAATGAAGTGAAATCAAGCCCAAATCTGCTCAAAAGCTTTTCTCTCTATTAGATAAAGCTGTTTCATTCAGTATTCAGTGCAAATCTTGCCAAACTGAAACAAGCTTATGTCTTATGAAGTACAATGTTTTCTGCAATGCTGTAAGACAGTTTTTAATGTGTTAGAAGTTATATGCACAAAAACTAATGTTAGGACTTCAATGATCAAGATTGTCAGTTTACAGCTTTCTGAGTCCAGTAATGCTGAAATAGTGTTTCTGTTGAAATGAAGTGAAATCAAGCCCAAATCTGCTCAAAAGCTTTTCTCTCTATTAGATAAAGCTGTTTCATTCAGTATTCAGTGCAAATCTTGCCAAACTGAAACAAGCTTATGTCTTATGAAGTACAATGTTTTCTGCAATGCTGTAAGACAGTTTTTAATGTGTTAGAAGTTATATGCACAAAAACTAATGTTAGGACTTCAATGATCAAGATTGTCAGTTTACAGCTTTCTGAGTCCAGTAATGCTGAAATAGTGTTTCTGTTGAAATGAAGTGAAATCAAGCCCAAATCTGCTCAAAAGCTTTTCTCTCTATTAGATAAAGCTGTTTCATTCAGTATTCAGTGCAAATCTTGCCAAACTGAAACAAGCTTATGTCTTATGAAGTACAATGTTTTCTGCAATGCTGTAAGACAGTTTTTAATGTGTTAGAAGTTATATGCACAAAAACTAATGTTAGGACTTCAATGATCAAGATTGTCAGTTTACAGCTTTCTGAGTCCAGTAATGCTGAAATAGTGTTTCTGTTGAAATGAAGTGAAATCAAGCCCAAATCTGCTCAAAAGCTTTTCTCTCTATTAGATAAAGCTGTTTCATTCAGTATTCAGTGCAAATCTTGCCAAACTGAAACAAGCTTATGTCTTATGAAGTACAATGTTTTCTGCAATGCTGTAAGACAGTTTTTAATGTGTTAGAAGTTATATGCACAAAAACTAATGTTAGGACTTCAATGATCAAGATTGTCAGTTTACAGCTTTCTGAGTCCAGTAATGCTGAAATAGTGTTTCTGTTGAAATGAAGTGAAATCAAGCCCAAATCTGCTCAAAAGCTTTTCTCTCTATTAGATAAAGCTGTTTCATTCAGTATTCAGTGCAAATCTTGCCAAACTGAAACAAGCTTATGTCTTATGAAGTACAATGTTTTCTGCAATGCTGTAAGACAGTTTTTAATGTGTTAGAAGTTATATGCACAAAAACTAATGTTAGGACTTCAATGATCAAGATTGTCAGTTTACAGCTTTCTGAGTCCAGTAATGCTGAAATAGTGTTTCTGTTGAAATGAAGTGAAATCAAGCCCAAATCTGCTCAAAAGCTTTTCTCTCTATTAGATAAAGCTGTTTCATTCAGTATTCAGTGCAAATCTTGCCAAACTGAAACAAGCTTATGTCTTATGAAGTACAATGTTTTCTGCAATGCTGTAAGACAGTTTTTAATGTGTTAGAAGTTATATGCACAAAAACTAATGTTAGGACTTCAATGATCAAGATTGTCAGTTTACAGCTTTCTGAGTCCAGTAATGCTGAAATAGTGTTTCTGTTGAAATGAAGTGAAATCAAGCCCAAATCTGCTCAAAAGCTTTTCTCTCTATTAGATAAAGCTGTTTCATTCAGTATTCAGTGCAAATCTTGCCAAACTGAAACAAGCTTATGTCTTATGAAGTACAATGTTTTCTGCAATGCTGTAAGACAGTTTTTAATGTGTTAGAAGTTATATGCACAAAAACTAATGTTAGGACTTCAATGATCAAGATTGTCAGTTTACAGCTTTCTGAGTCCAGTAATGCTGAAATAGTGTTTCTGTTGAAATGAAGTGAAATCAAGCCCAAATCTGCTCAAAAGCTTTTCTCTCTATTAGATAAAGCTGTTTCATTCAGTATTCAGTGCAAATCTTGCCAAACTGAAACAAGCTTATGTCTTATGAAGTACAATGTTTTCTGCAATGCTGTAAGACAGTTTTTAATGTGTTAGAAGTTATATGCACAAAAACTTATGTTAGGACTTCAATGATCAAGATTGTCAGTTTACAGCTTTCTGAGTCCAGTAATGCTGAAATAGTGTTTCTGTTGAAATGAAGTGAAATCAAGCCCAAATCTGCTCAAAAGCTTTTCTCTCTATTAGATAAAGCTGTTTCATTCAGTATTCAGTGCAAATCTTGCCAAACTGAAACAAGCTTATGTCTTATGAAGTACAATGTTTTCTGCAATGCTGTAAGACAGTTTTTAATGTGTTAGAAGTTATATGCACAAAAACTAATGTTAGGACTTCAATGATCAAGATTGTCAGTTTACAGCTTTCTGAGTCCAGTAATGCTGAAATAGTGTTTCTGTTGAAATGAAGTGAAATCAAGCCCAAATCTGCTCAAAAGCTTTTCTCTCTATTAGATAAAGCTGTTTCATTCAGTATTCAGTGCAAATCTTGCCAAACTGAAACAAGCTTATGTCTTATGAAGTACAATGTTTTCTGCAATGCTGTAAGACAGTTTTTAATGTGTTAGAAGTTATATGCACAAAAACTAATGTTAGGACTTCAATGATCAAGATTGTCAGTTTACAGCTTTCTGAGTCCAGTAATGCTGAAATAGTGTTTCTGTTGAAATGAAGTGAAATCAAGCCCAAATCTGCTCAAAAGCTTTTCTCTCTATTAGATAAAGCTGTTTCATTCAGTATTCAGTGCAAATCTTGCCAAACTGAAACAAGCTTATGTCTTATGAAGTACAATGTTTTCTGCAATGCTGTAAGACAGTTTTTAATGTGTTAGAAGTTATATGCACAAAAACTAATGTTAGGACTTCAATGATCAAGATTGTCAGTTTACAGCTTTCTGAGTCCAGTAATGCTGAAATAGTGTTTCTGTTGAAATGAAGTGAAATCAAGCCCAAATCTGCTCAAAAGCTTTTCTCTCTATTAGATAAAGCTGTTTCATTCAGTATTCAGTGCAAATCTTGCCAAACTGAAACAAGCTTATGTCTTATGAAGTACAATGTTTTCTGCAATGCTGTAAGACAGTTTTTAATGTGTTAGAAGTTATATGCACAAAAACTAATGTTAGGACTTCAATGATCAAGATTGTCAGTTTACAGCTTTCTGAGTCCAGTAATGCTGAAATAGTGTTTCTGTTGAAATGAAGTGAAATCAAGCCCAAATCTGCTCAAAAGCTTTTCTCTCTATTAGATAAAGCTGTTTCATTCAGTATTCAGTGCAAATCTTGCCAAACTGAAACAAGCTTATGTCTTATGAAGTACAATGTTTTCTGCAATGCTGTAAGACAGTTTTTAATGTGTTAGAAGTTATATGCACAAAAACTTAATGTTAGGACTTCAATGATCAAGATTGTCAGTTTACAGCTTTCTGAGTCCAGTAATGCTGAAATAGTGTTTCTGTTGAAATGAAGTGAAATCAAGCCCAAATCTGCTCAAAAGCTTTTCTCTCTATTAGATAAAGCTGTTTCATTCAGTATTCAGTGCAAATCTTGCCAAACTGAAACAAGCTTATGTCTTATGAAGTACAATGTTTTCTGCAATGCTGTAAGACAGTTTTTAA
>NW_020524694.1:0-34966 GCF_003368295.1 Carassius auratus
AACCTGACCCCCCCTCCCCCGTATGATCCCATAATCCTCTGCAAAAACATTTACTGTGCACCCATGTGCCCTACTTGAGTTCTGTCACAGTGTCAGACGAAAAATGCAAACAATATCCATCCTAACTGAAGAATTCAATTGACTTTTCTTTCCCTACGGTTTCTTTTTGTTTGAACAAAGAGTTTTAGTGCAAGAATAAAAGCGAAGGAGAGAGAGGTTATTATCCCATATCATCATAATGATTTCAGCAGATGAGACCCTCGCTGGTTCATTTTTTTTTCCTGCCATCACTTTGCCAAAGGCTGCTCTGTGCCAGTCAGAACTATACGAAGGAGCATAGTAAAAATTAGTTTTATTGGACCATTCATGAGGATCCAGTTCTAATGGTCAGCAGGTGTCCAATTGATTTCTGCTGGACTGCTGCCAGGGAAAGCCAGTGGTGTTGGCATAATATGTGATTGGGCAGCTTTGAATCAAACATAAATCTGTAGTTGTACTTCTTTCCACTGTCTGATATTCTCAAAAACAACCCAATAGGAGGATTATGAATTTAGATTGAATCCACAAACTCAAAACACATCTGTTTTTGGTTTAATTATGGCTACAACTGCGGACTGTAAGTCCAAAAAAGAAAAAAAAAGAAAAAAAGAAATTCTCGTGTGAAACTCTATTCATGTTTAATGGCCAGTTGGCTTGAAGTGGCTTCTGTATCATTGGCAAACGAGTGAAGATTATTCGGGGCAAGTTGTTTGATAGCTCTTTGATGGAATTCTTACAGGGGATTACATGGAGTCGAGCCATGATTGCCTGAATTATTTACTCCTTTCCCGGGAACGTTCCGCTTGTTCAAGCAGCTCGGACAAGAGATTTTAATATGCAAATTTAAATTGCGGCAAGCTGATCAATGACGCAAATGTTTGTGTGCGTTTAGACGTGCGTATTAGAGTGTGAAAGAGACAGAACGATGTGAAATGAACATCTGCTTCCATTATTTATTTGTGTGTGCGGCAGTTCTGGACACACGTGTAAACGCATTGGCTCGCACACCACAGTTGATCATTTTAATGGCTCGGTAGAGTCTGGGCATTTTAATCTGCCTGGAGATGTTGACTGATGACCCTCTCCAGGTTTCATAATTGACACATAACCAAGCGGATGTGCTGTGACATCCAGGATCTCTTTGTAATTCCACAGGCATCTTATCAGTTTACACACACCACACTCAGTTAGTTGTTTGCAATGTGTGCGTTTGCAAGTGCATTGGTCAACCAGCTTCCAAATGGTGACCTTTTGTCCTACAGAAGGGAAGCAACCGCCTCTTAGATGATGACATGCATTTGTGGGCCAATAGCAGTTGCTGAGGCTGTAAGGTATGGCTTGCATGTCTTTTGTTGGTTTTGCTGCTGTTCTGTCTGATAAAGGTCATTTGTTAATTCTTATTTGTGTTCACATAGACGTTCACATAGATCTCTTTGAGCTGTGCCCTAACATCTGACCAGCAAGAAAAAGAAAAAAAGAAATAAATACATACATAAAATGAATCAATATTTGACTAAAAATTAAATCAAAGGACATAAAATATTTTGGAAAATGCATCAGGAAGTAGGAAGAATGTATAGTGGATGTTAGTGAGGGTTTGTGCAAGTTGCAGAAAGTGTTTAGCATGTTGAAGCAAGGTACGTGTATGTGTCTCAATGAAAGTTATTAGCAAGTTGAATATTAAAGGAATATTCCAGTTCAACTGAATTGAATGAACAGCAGATGTGGCATAATGTTGATTTAACTAAAAATGCATTTAAATCTTTTCCTAATTTTCTTCAGAAAAAAAAATAATAATAAAATTAATTATATATATATATATATATATATATATATAGATATTTACAGGTTACAGTGATGCACTTGAAATTAATATTAATAGATTTTTTAGATAATTTTCAAGTAGATATTCAAAGCTTTTCATTTAATAAAAGATGTACATTTATTGTTCCGTTTAAACTTGTGCATTAATATAGCAGTAAAGCAATTTAAATTGCCCTTTTTAATCATTTTTATGGTTTTAACTGTTTTGTTTTCAAGTAAAATTGAATACACTTTTATACCAAAATTTAGTAAACATTTTTTTGTACACTAAAATCATGTTAACATGCACATTTTTATATCTTGTGCCGTTTTATTAAAGAAAGAATATATTGAAATTTATCCTCTTCACTTTCATTGTAAGTGCTTCACTGATTTTTGTTGCTTCTACTTTTTTTTCTTTAGAGAAAAGGGGGGACAATTGAAAATACATTTTTGTGTTAATCAACATAATGCCACAAGTGCTGTTCATTGCACTTAACTTGTATTGAGCCTGGAACATTCCTGTAATGTGTAGCATGAGAAAGGCTGGAGAAAGTTTGGTTATGCGTGACGAGATTTGGGATGAAGACAATTTGCTGGCTGCGAGAGTCTGTGAAAATCCTGAGGGCAGCTCTGTGATTGAAGTTAGCTGGTGGAGAGGAAGACGACATTCGATTATGAGGAGCAAAACCAGAAGATCATTAAGTTGGATTCTTGGAGGAGAACGTGTGCTTTGGTGCTAATGATGAGAGTGAGATCCGACACAAATTCTTGCCGATTGAGAGGAAGTTGAGGAACATAGTCTCTCTGAGGATGGGGGGAGGAGAACGCGTTATGTGTAGCGTATCTACCTGACGCTAAGAACACAAGGACGAATGTTGCGCAAATATGTCCCCTCATGTGTGCTCCAAAGTCATGCTCCATTTCCTGAGCAATCTCCACAAACCCTCTCCTGTGTGTCCAGTGGCTATTAACCTTCCCTCCAGCTCTGTGTGTGTATGTGTACGAGTGAGTGAGAGAGAGAGAGAGAGAGAGAGAGGTAACGATCGATTGACTCAATAAAAGCCAAACTGGAGAGCAATAGCCCAGCGCTGTGAGCAATAATTTCCCTGTTCAACTGAGGAACTCGAGGACATTAGCAGACGATGAACTGAGATGATTTTTTTATTTCTTTATTTTTTGTGGGACTTTATCCAGTGGGAGAGAAAGCGGCAGAAGAAAGGACAACATGGAGATAAAGTGACATCCAGATCGCAAACCCAATTTGGGTATTGTCAAATGGGCCTTGCTCGCTCGCTCCCCCTCTATTGCTTCTGTCCAGACCTGGTTTTGCTGTGAATTTGCTAGTATTATATCTCTCCTGACTCTCGCTCTCTCTTTTAAATCAGGGCAAGTTCTCAAGGACACACTGAGTCCACCCTCTGTTTCATTTGCCCTCAATTCAAGCATGCAAAAAGAGCGAGCTGATCAAGGGAACACTTATGAAATTTTCATGCTGTATTTTTGTGATGAAAAAGAGATTTCATAATATCTATCTCAGAGAAGTAAAAGAGAACAATATGTGTATATAAATCAAAGAATGATTAAAAAGTAATAGTAAATGCAATCAAGCAGTGATGACAGTACTGTAAATGGGTGCTTTTGGGGAGATGGACTGCCTGGTCTTGCCAAACCTGCTGTGAGCCATAAGGACTTTGGACATGTACAGATTTGAGTTCCTTTTTGTATTTGTTTTTATTAAATTGTAATATTAATTGCAACCGAAGGCCATTTTACCCACAGTAAAAAAAAAAAAATTGTCATTTTAAAGAACTGATGGGTACTTGTAATTTGCTTTTATATTTAGTGGAAAATATGTATGAACCTGAAACCTTGTATTTGTTTGATTGTTTTCTTTTACTGCTATATTTTCCCTTGTGCAAACTTGTTTTTTATGCTTTTTTTTCTTGTTAATGGACTAATTGGACTTTTAAGACCTCCTCACCCATACTTAAATACATGATTTGTGACTTAAGCAAAAAAGAAAAAAAAAATACTCAAACTAAAAGCCAACGCACATTTTTCTGAACAGGTCTTCCAAACGAAATGAAAAGAAAACAAGCCAGTCCTTTTCTTCCCTATCCTCTTGTCTTCCGAAAAAGCAAAGTCTTCCACTAGCCAGGGCTTGCCTGAGTGTGGCAATAACTGCCAAACAGAATGTGGCTTCCTGCTTAAGCCCCGCCCCTGATCTTACAGTGGATGCAGGAACAGGCTGATTGGCTGCAGCCACTGGAGGCGGAGCTACACACACCTCAGCATGGAGGCCTGCGTGGAGACTCACCGAAGGCTGACCATAGACCAACAGCCTGGGTCATTTGGCCATCCCCTGCGCCCCTAACCAGCATGGCAGACGTGCTGCTCTGAAAGCCGACACACCTGGGAGAGTACTGGGACTCTACTGCATGCATCCCACTTCGGAAATACTAGGCAATGACTCCCCTTTACAGAGCACAGGATCTCCTTAGCACCTTCTCCTGGCCTCTAACTTGACATCCTGTGTACGTTTCTAGAGCAATTATACATCTCTGGGTTAGGAGGAGGAAGGGGGTGTGTCTTATTACTACATATTACTGAATAAACAGTTATATTTGTATTATTGTAAGATGTGTGATGGACTGTATTGTATATAATATGTGTTTTTAGATGTCCGCTGTTCCTGGTTTTAGAAAATGACCACGCATAATATCAGAAGCATGCAGGAAACAGATGGCACAGACAGATGCAGGTACTCACAGGTGAGCAGTCAGGTGACAGGTGAAAGACAACCTCTGCTCCCTCCACTTAGCATTGGCACACTGCACATGGACAACACATCCACACACAAGAGACGCTCACTTTGTGCAGTATTTATTCAACTTCTCCCTTTTATGTCACCAGGCCTCGACTAATCCTCTCACAGGCCACCTATGAACATCTGCATCATGTCACTGCATTACAGGAAGTCTCGCTAATCAGATGAAGAACAGAATTAATACCGCAGGGTGGAATATAAACCACAGCCCACTCTCACTCGCGCATTCAGACTCGTTATATAATCGTAGATCATCTTCCAGCCCCTTCAAGCAAGCCGAGATAATTGCCTTTAATGCCTTTACAGACCCTACAAACTCTTAAAACAAGTTTCTTCTATATATTTGAGGATTAGCTGGCAGTTGATGGATTAATATGAGAAAATTACATGCAGAACAGGGTTTGAATTGCAGCGTGGGAGGGCAAAACATAATTCAGATCCCTCCGCCGGTTAACTAAAAGTAATCCTAGAAACTAATTCTAGATCAGGATTCCTGCTGCGAGAATATTCAGAAATATTTTGAAGGCAGATTGCTTATTGGAGATAATGACACCATGTTGATTAAACAAGGGAAATGAGAAGACATCAAAAGTATGGGATAAATCAAAAAGGATGGTTGCGCTGTGATCATTTCTCTGCATGATGAAGGGATGAGACTAAATACTGTTGGAAGTTTTAGAAAACACTAGAAGATTTTACTTGTTTTCTCGTGGTCACAGGCTAATTTTCACAAGAACTACATTAAAAAAAATTGTCATGATGTCAGCTTTTCTGAACCATTTAAGTGGCATGTTTTAAACATCTAATCGGTAAATTTGAACATTTTATACGATAACATTTAAAACCAACCGAAGCCACATATTTACAAAATTAAATAAATAATATAATCAATATCACTTACTAACTAAATGTTTATCTTAAATGAGTAAAAATAAAAATTATGTGATAAAACGGCCAATACGAAACGGGTTTATAGAATAATAACTCTTCGAAACACTGTCTGCGCATGCACTTAATTGAGAATGCGCGCGCGAAAGAGAGCGGGAGCGAGCGGGAGAGACAGGTGAGGTAGTACGGAAATCCCTTTTGTGGGCATGGGTTGTGCGCGTATTATGCAAATTACGATCTACCAGCACGTGTTCAAGAAACCGGTTAAGTACAAACTATTTGCAGACAGACCTGTTGTGAATCCTCCGGTTAATGTGCGTGTTTTTGAGCTCATAAATACAAAATTTGTTAAAAAATATTTAGTGAGTGACGCTCACTGACTTGGAAGTTGTCTACCGCTGACATACATAGAGCTATCCGAGCTGTAATGAGTCCCTGAACAACGAAAAAACAAACAACTTCGCTTATTCATAATGCAGTAATATACATAACGTGCTTAGAAATGGCGTTTGTAACATCAAAACAAAGAAAAACGAGCGAGAGAATTTTGTGAACCCTTTTTGACAAGGAAATGAGATCATAATCACAGCAAAATCAAAATAATTATTCATGTGCTTCTTATACTTGGCAGCAGTAACCTATTTTACATCACAAGCACGTTTGATTTGACTGAATTTTACACTCCCACTGACAAACACGCACCAGAACTTGGTTTTGAGTCCCCAGGCTGAATCTGAAAGCATCAGAGAAGCTATGAGTCATGGTTGTATCAGACCCTCACCTGCAGCAAACCTCCGCAACTCTTGATAAAGGTAAACCACAACAGTAATGCACAAATCTGTCAAGGGAGATAAATGCTCTGTAGCTTTTTTTCTTTCTTCCCATGGCTAAGTTCTAATGGTAAGACTTTCAAGTGACCACATAAACACAGATTGCTAAGGCACCCTGCTGCAATCTTGCTAAAATAGAGCTAAATGTTAGAAGTAATAATTGATCCATGCATTATTCATGGATGTGTCCCTGGGGAGGAAGGAAGAGGAAGGCAAGGGTGGCAGGGTCAGAGAATGCACCTCTGCTATCTGCTCCTCGTTACATTTGCCATCTGGGCTCAGCGTTTAGACCAGGGCTTCCCTTCACTTTCTGATCTCACCCTATACACTCACACACAGGCTGCTGGTATAATGCATACAGAAACAAGTCTCTACTTGCACACTGGCGAGCAAATGCTCACAGACACAACTGTGTTCCCTTATAAGCCTCTATGATCTCTCAGATAATGATTTTGATCCAACATGGCATCTTCTTAAAGCCGCTTGCTCTGTATGTTCGTGTGCATTCAAACCTGACATCCTTCACACTATTTGAACTCTTCCCTCAGGCCTTCAGCTCTGCCCTGAAGCCTCCTGAACACATCTCCAGACTCTCCCCAGATTGTACCTACTTAAACTGATCGTCAAGGTCTTTGGCGAATGAGATTGCAAGAGTTCAAGACTTGTTCTATACTGCTCTCTAGTGGATGTAAGAGACGCAGCGTCCACAACGCAAATGATACCTGAGTCAGCAGCCTTCGTTCTGATATTATTTGAACTGATTACCTAAAATACAAATAAGGTTCTTTATTGGCATTGATGGTTACATAAAGAACCTGTAACATCCATAGAACATTTCTATAGCACACACTTTACAAGTGGACAAGGTTCTTCACACACGAAAAAAAGATTGTTCTTTTAAGATTTGTTCAGTGAATGATTTTTGGGGTACCCATTTGATTGCCTTTTTGGAACTTTATTTTAAAAAGAGTGTGATGTGTTACTTTTATATATTTATTTTAACACTTAACATTAGGTGGATACTTAATTTTGTTATCTTATGAGAGGTGATCACAGAAATTGCAACTTCAACTTCAAAACAAAGAAAGACATTACTTCAGTTAAAATGCATAAATAAACTTAATATGCTTAAATAATACACCAATGGTGTACAGACGGAAAATAAAAAATCATACAAATATGGCCTAAAGTATGAAGGGATTTTCCATATTGATTTTTTTACAGGTGTTCTGTGTTTTTATATTTTGAATTTTGCACTGGCTTGTGTTGTAGGGTTAATAGAAATGTCTGTAAAATTAATGAATAATGTTTTGGCAGAAAATTATCTTTTTTTTTTTACAGTGAAAAAACTATTCTCACTCATAAATTGCTAGTAAAGCTCACATATATTCACATAGAAATGGCATGTAACATGCTGCATTAAAAATTTAATTAAGTAGAAAGACTTCTAAATATATATATATATATATATATATATATATATATATATATATATATATATATATATATATATTACAGTGTATGTAGGATCATTCTAAAATTAATAGTTGTGCTGTCAAATAAAGAAAAGGAGAGACGAACAACAAAAAAAAAAAAAAAAAGTCATAATCCAATTTGTAATTACAAGAAAATATATTAAATTATGCAAATAGTAGCATTTTTGCTATACTGGTCTCAGACTTATGGACTGTATAGCCTCTTACAAAAACACACTCAGTATTTTTCCTAATGTCCTCCATTATCCTTCCCTGTGAGGCCCAGGTAACATCATCATTGATTTCACTTTTATCTCATTCCCACACATTCTCCTCTCTCCTCTATTCCTTCATTCTCCCCATCACACCTTCTTGTTCTCATTAGGATGTTAATGGACATTATTTTTTATCAGATGGGATAAGGAAGAACAAAGAGAGAAACAGAGAGAGTCTGCTGAGACATTTTGGTGATGTTCAGCATCCATTACACCAATAAAGGAAGGAACAAAACAAATGTCAGAGCTCTCTGGACTGAGCTACACTGAAAGGCCACGACTCCCTCTAGTGGCTGACCTGAACTCTAGCGGGGGGTTTCCACTAGGGGGCGTAGTAAGTAAAAACTGGATGACAGAGAGCGTGAGAAGAGAGAGTTTCCACGAAACCCATCTAGAAACTGTGGTTAAGATAAAAGTGATAATAATGATACAAGAAATATATGTTTGCAAACAGCCCAGAGCTAATTCAACTATATATAGCAATACATGATAATATTACTATGTAAACTAAGCAGCAGTTGTCAGAATTACTATGCTTTCCACTGATACTAGTCCCATTTCCTCTCGGCTATGAGTCACTTACAGATGACAGTTCGAATTACTTGCCTTGAGACTCTAAACAATTATAGGGGTGTGTCAAATAAGACCAGCCCCCTAAACCCTCTCCCCCACCACCCAAGCACAGAGGTGACATTGAAGTCTCTGCTCAGGAAGAAGCACAGTGAGAAACAAAAATGATTCTTGTACAACCATGGCGAAGATATTTATAGGAATTTTGCATTTGCACACAACATCAGAAATAAACTTCCGAGTTTCTCACGCTCTCTGAGACAGTGACCGGTGGATTGTGTGAAATGTCTCACTGGACCATAAGAGTATGAGAAGAGATGCGATATGTGGATGTGCATATGTGTGTGGAGGAATATAAAGTAGATATTTCTTTGTATGTATGAATGTGTTTGCATTAGATTTCAGGAAGTGCTCAAGGCTGGTGATCTGTGGTTTATGGGAGAACCTGTCTGACCAGTTCTGGTACGTTAGAACCCTCCACCCTGTGAGAACGGTGGCAAATAATGCTTTAGTAAACAGTTTCGCACTCATAAACAAGGAAGTGTAGATCCATTTGTACATGCTCATTTGTTTATGAATTATATCAGGAATTTTTTTTTCTGGCTGAAACCTGTGACGTATAGCTCGTATGATTCATAAAGACACTCCCTTTTCTCTTTCTCTATTGTGTAATGTGTAATGTGGCTAGACTAACAGCAAAGAAAAACTGTCCTTAAGTGGAATCACTTCCCTGGAAACGATACAGTACAATGGAACTAAAGACTGGTTCCTAAGAAAACACTTCGGCTTTTTACAGTATATTTACTAACAAGTTCTAAAACAGATACTCAGATGAAAAAGTTGAAAAGTGTGTTGGGTTGGCTGCAGGTTTTTAAACTGGTATACAGAGGAAGCCTCAGGGTGCCGGGCAAAACATTCACTCAAATGACAGTTTAAAACATTTCCTGTAAAGGTTCTGACATGTGGCCTGTGAGTTTCCAAACTAACTTTATGAAGAATACAGGTTATTTAGACTGTTAAAAATATTTTTAATGCCATCTGACATTCAAAAATATTTACCAATGACAAACAACATGGCATTTTCCCTTTTTATGTTTCCAGCAAATGCAAAATAAATAAATAAAAATCACAGAAATACAGTTGCAATAAATAAGAAAATTATTTCTGAATGACCTGTGTCTAGCTTTTTAACTATTACATTTTGAGATTTTTAGCTATTTAAATACACAGTGAAAAGACATTGACAATTAACATTCTTTAAATTTAAATGTAAAATCATTTAAAGATGTCCTTAAATTTATATCAAGTATATAAAGACTCCTACTTAAGTAGATGTGCACTGCTTAGGGTAGTTCAACATATAGTTCACCCAAAAATGAAAATTCTGTCATTTATTACTCAACTTCATGTCGTTACAAACCCGTAAGCCCTTCGTTCATCTTCAGAACACAAGTTAAGATATTTTCTTAAAGGAATTGCTAATTATATTTTCAATTGCATTTTGCACATGTGACAAATTGTGACAATCCAAACACAATTGCAAATCTTGAACAAAACACTGTTTCAAAAACACTGAACAAAAATTACGGTTTCAGTTTAGTGACTGCCAAATTTCAAATGGAAAAACAAAGTCAGTTTGTAGCTGTATTTTCCATGTATTATGAGTAATAAGCCTGTCATATTGATCAAATACTGCATCATAGCAGCTTTACAGTATTAAATAGGAAAATAGTGTGTAATAATGCAAAGGGACAAAAGTAAACACTCAGTTTTCAGTTAAAGTCAATTCGTCATTGATTCAGTGATTTATCGTCCCTCTGTGCAATCAAGTGGATGATATCGCTTGATATTAATTGTCCCCAACTAAAGAAAAACAAGGAACCAAAACTCCATCGGTGACAGAATGGAGAAAAATCCTTGGGAGAAACCAGGCTCAGTTGGGGGTCAGTTCTCCTCTGACCAGACGAAACCAGTAGTTCAATTCCAGGCTGCAGCAAAGTCAGATTGTGCAGAAGAATCATCTGTTTCCTGTGGTCTTGTCCTGGTGGTCCTCTGAGAAACAGACTAATGTTAGCATAGATGCAACATAAGAACAAGTACATGAGGTTTTATGAATTACCATGTCTGTTTTTTCACTGTGTCGCACATGTTACCTGCCAAAACTCAAATGGAATCTTTAGCATCTGAATTTCCAATGCCTCACATTGAAAACTGTCAATTTTTGTCAGAGGTGGGACCATACTATGGAGAGTGTTTGTATTGGGAGGTGACGTCACTCAAAGACAACTATGCAAAATGCTTTGAACAATGGAGGTTAAGGCACTACTAAAGGCAGCTGCCGCTCCGAGAGATGTGTGATAAAAAACAGACAGTGCAATCCGGATCTCCCTATATTCTGGGCACCTCACACAATAAATAATTCTGTCATTTTTACTCCAAATGCAGCTACTATCACCCGCTAACCGTTAGAGCCACATGGTACTATTGGTCAATATTCACCATTAACCAAATGCTTTTCACCTGAGGTATAAAATATAGGGTAAGATGCAGCTAGGTAAATAAGAGTAGAACTGCAATGTTGTTTTGCTGACGTGCAACAGAGTGCAAACAGTGAGAGATTTGGGGTAAAAACTACAAAATATCTCCCAATACAAACACGCCCCATAGTATAGTCCCACCCTTGACACAAATTGACAGCTTTCTGTGTAAGGCATCTGAAATACAAATGCTTTTCAATTGAGTTTGGACTATTTCACAATGTATATGTCCACATGTGGAAAAATACAATTAAATATACAATTTGCAATTCCTTTTGAAAATAGTGCAGAATATCCTTACCTGTCCATTGATTATGATCAATGCCTGAGAGATCTGCTGTCATGGGTTTTGTGGACTCTGCTCAGTTAAGGAATTCCATGTTTGTTCCAACCTTTAAAATAAAGTTGAAAAAAAAGAAAAAATACAAATTGTTTTAATAACAGTGATTCAGTTCAATTAACTGTGTGAAGTTAATCATGAAATTGACCCATCATGATTATGAGTTAAATTCACCTATGAGTTGGTTTACAGAAGCAGAATATGATATAGTGATTGGCTGAAAGGTGTGCTTTCAAACTGTCTAATCAATGGGATGTTCCAGTCATTATAAATCACAGTTTTATGTTAATATGCTGGCTATATCAAACACACACAGTCACTGGCACAGATAAGGGAGATCACACTGCATGCGCGCAAACAGACATTTCTATGACAAGTCACGTAGGTAAAACAGTCCATATATAAAAACTTACAGATGTACCAAAGTGATAAGGACAAGTAAAAAACACGATCTGGAAAATTAATATATGATGTTTACGCTCATAAATTAGGTACATTCTGGTGCAGCTTTAACTATAGCACGAAATAAAAATATATGTGCGTTTAAGTTACGTGAGGGTTAACGTTAGTTGATTACCACAGACAAACAATTATGTAAAATGTATAATAAACACGAACTTACCGTTAGACGCCTCAATAAGACTGCTCTCGACCAGTTTTTCTCTCACAAATGTATCCATGCGCTTTTCTGACAGGAAAAAACACATTTTGAATTATAATTTGTATGTAAAAAGACTTTATAAACCACAAAAACATCAAATCACTTCACTAACGCGGCCAGCGTCACTCGCTGTGCGTGCGCGCACTTTGAAATGCCCTGAGACGTCGATTCTTTTCCGGGAATCACTTTGTTCGAGAATTACTGAACCGGTTTACTTGAACTGGGTCGTCGGTTCTTTTAGACCTGCGGTCCAACTATATTATACGTAATTTGTATGATTTAAATGTCGATATGGACAACTGCAGGCGTTTACATTAGAGCAGAAAGTCGTATTCACTTTTTGAGCTCATTTGACTCACTTAAATACATACCTGTCAAGTTTTGGATTTGCAAATAAGGGAAATTTTCCGGCGCCCACCTCGAGCAGTACCACCACCCCAACAAAGCTCCAGTATCCCTTACATTTTAAGACAGGTGTTATAGCCCAAATGAAAACACAAAAGGGTATATATGAAGAGCATTTATTTAAAGGCTTATTTGCATATTTTCTGTTAATTTAACATTGCTTGTCTTTACACTTACATTTTATTTTCATTCCACACATTGTTTTAATTTCATATTGCTTTTCTTTTACAGTTTTTCTTTTCATTTCACATAACTTTTCTTTTACTCTTTTAGTGAGTTGTTGTACAAATTTGTTGCAAACTTTGCATTCTTTAAAAAAGTAAATTCGCTGTCCCATTTATCACGGTATTTACACAAGGGTTTTGGTTTTTTGGGATGGTGTGCCTTCACTCTCTATCGTAGCATCCATCATCCGTCTCTGTTTTGTCTTTTGTTGTTGTTTTTCCCGCGTTATAACTCATGTCATCTGACCTCACACACCCCTCGCGACAGGCTACTACAGGTGGCAGTTATCGCGAGACTAGTGACAGAGCTCAGATTTGGAATTTTTTTAATTATTATTTTATTAATAACGCAGGTTAAAATAAAAAAATTAAAATACGGGAGATTTACGGGAAAATACTAATACGGGAGGACGGCGGGAAAGAAGGGTAAAATACGTGACTTTCCCGGCCAAAACGGGATACTTGACAGGTATGCTTAAATATCAAATTCCCTTTTCAGTGTCAGAAGCTACTTTTTCCTCTATTTTCACAGGTATTCGCATATTTCAGCCATCAGTCACTTTCTGAAAACTTAATAAAACTATTAATCTGTCGTCTCAGATACCTTAACGATTATGCGAGTCGCGTAATTAGGTTGGCCGTTTGAGGTAAACAGTTCATCATTTAACGTAAATAATGTTGGCCTGTAGACGTTTAACAGTATTGTTGCTGCAAAAAAAAAAAGTTATAATTCTGCCAATTTAAAATAATTATTATTGAAAACATTAAATAAACTTACCTTAAAACAGTTGAAAGCCGTGGCTTTGCCCCGTTGTTCTTCCAAAATGACAGTTGGGGAGCGATTTAAACATCTTCAAGGCTATGGGATTTAAATCCTGCCATGATTCAAAACTGAAAATACAGTTCTGAAAGGTTGAAACTAAGTGTTCGAAAACTCAAAATCTTACAAAAAAAAGTTTCGCAAGTTCGAAAAATACGATTTGCAAGCTTGCAAAATGTAAAAAAAAATAAAAATATCTCTGCAAACATTGTGTTGTTTTTTAGATTTCCTTCTTCAGAACTGCAACATTTTTTTACGATGTTGCGCAAAGAATTTTTCAGAGTTTCAAATTTGTCAGTGTTCTCCCACTGTATTAGATTGTTTTCCAGGTTAGAAACCTTGTATATGGTGATCTGAAAACTGGTGTGCGAATGTGTGAAAAAAAGTTTTGAAACTCTGAAAACAGAGCTTTGCAGGCTTGCAAAGTGGTTAAAAAAATTAAATCTCTTCAAACATAATTTTGTTTTTGAGTTTTCCTTCTTCAGAAGTGCAACACTGTTTTTAATGGTGTTGTGCAATCATTTTTTCAGGGTTTCGAATTTGTCACTGTTCTCCCAGTGTATAGTTTGTTTTCAAGATTTGAAACTCTGTAAATAGTGATCTGAAAACTGGTGTGCAAATAGGTGAAAAAAAGTTTTGAAACTCTGAAAACAGAGGTTCGAAAGGGCGAAACTTATTACATTACATTACATTTGCACTCCTATGCAGACTATTTTTTCAGAGCCGAGTTTACAACACCCACTTTGCGGAGATACGCTCACACAGTTGTGAGTTTGCGACTCACGTGATTTGTGGCAGTGTTGTCACGCAGCTCTGCTCTGAAACTCTGAAACTCAGACTGAGCGAAAATGAAGCTTCGCAACCTCGTAACTAAAAAAAAAAAGCCTGGAGGGAGGGCCTTCTGCTCTTGGCCAATGCTTTGCTGTCTGCTGACGTACAGTCCAATCACAAGTCGTATTTACCTGAAAGGTGGGATTGACCGACTGCTCCGCCAATGACAAAAGCGCACAGGATACGCAAAATAAACCGTCCTAAAATTTAAAAAAAGGTTACCAACTTGTCGCTGGAATTCACCATACAATTGCCAGCAGCCACTAAGTTTACCACTGATAGTCCGGCGGTGCATCAGTATACACACTTTCCTCACCTGGCGACTCACTTTCCTCAACTCAGTTTCTTTTTCGCCGTCACAAACAGCGTATGAGGACAATGGAAGCAATAAAAAACAACAAATATACAAGTTCTATAACAAGTAACAAAAGCTTTTAAATAATATAATAAAGAAATACAGATAACAGATAGAATAGAAACATTACAGAGCAAGCTAGTGTTAGAGGTCTTTTTTTTGCCTTTGTTAATACTAAAAGAAAACCAATAGAATACAAAAGATTAGAAAGCTTAATATTATTCATTTTTTTTTTTTAAGAATAGTGAGTGTTAGAGTTAGAGGGTCAAATACATTTGGAAAAGATCTGTTTTAAGCTGTATATATATATATATATATATATATATATATATATATATATATATATATATATAGTCGCGGGCTGAAGAATCACACGGCAGGCTGTGGTGAAAGTTTAAAGCCCCGGAGGGTGTATTTATTGGTGGTTGTGTTTGTAAAGGTGCAAGGGGTGTCCGGTGCTCGTCCTCGGTGCTGCGTGATCCTGTTCGCCGGCCGGCTGAGTGCAAGGGGAATCGGTGTCCGGTGCTCAGGTGGCGGGCTGGTCGGTCACTCGCTTTCTGGAGAGATAAGATACACACCATTAGCTGGCTTTCTGCTGAAGAGCTTTCTCACCCGTGTCTTCTCGGATGCAGCTTTTGTAGTCGTCCTATGAGCGGTTTCAGCTGGGACCGATCAGCCCACGGTGATTGTGTGCAGGTGGATCTCCTCTGCCAGGGTGACGCTGATCGGTGCCCGGGACACGGCTCACAATATATATATATATATATATATATATATATATATATATATATATATATATATATATATGCATGCATACATACATACATACATACATATATATATAGGCTATACTACTTATATAATATATGAAAATACAGATTATAATTCAGGTTTATTTTTTATTATTTTTACAAAATATAGATTTTGAAATGTCTCAATACATATAGCCTAGTGATTACAGAAAAAAGTTAACCATGCATTCATAAATTTGTAATAGGCAATTATTTATAATTTTACTGAAATATTTTAATAAAAGTAAAACATACACTGTACACCTTTCAGAATATTTAAATATAATATCTAAATATTATTTTGGATGCATGAGGAATGCGTGAGGAAAGTGAGTCGCCAGGTGAGGAAAGTGTGTATACTGATGCACCGCCGGACTATCAGTGGTAAACTCAGTGGCTACTGGCAATTGCATGGTGAATTCCAGCGACAAGTTGATAACCTTATTTTAGAACCAGACCGCCAGCCATCCGGGACCGTCTTGTGGCCAGAAATCTGCGCATCCTCTGTTTGCGTATCCTGTGCGCTTTTGTCATTGGCGGAGCAGTCGGTCAATCCCACCTTTCAGGTAAATACGACTTGTGATTGGACTGTACGTCAGCAGACAGCAAAGCATTGGCCAAGAGCAGAAGGCCCTCCCTCCAGGCTTTTTTTTTTAGTTACGAGGTTGCGAAGCTTCATTTTCGCTCAGTCTGAGTTTCAGAGTTTCAGAGCAGAGCTGCGTGACAACACTGCCACAAATCACGTGAGTCGCAAACTCACAACTGTGTGAGCGTATCTCCGCAAAGTGGGTGTTGTAAACTCGGCTCTGAAAAAATAGTCTGCATAGGAGTGCAAATGTAATGTAATGTAATAAGTTTCGCCCTTTCGAACCTCTGTTTTCAGAGTTTCAAAACTTTTTTTCACCTATTTGCACACCAGTTTTCAGATCACTATTTACAGAGTTTCAAATCTTGAAAACAAACTATACACTGGGAGAACAGTGACAAATTCGAAACCCTGAAAAAATGATTGCACAACACCATTAAAAACAGTGTTGCACTTCTGAAGAAGGAAAACTCAAAAACAAAATTATGTTTGAAGAGATTTAATTTTTTTAACCACTTTGCAAGCCTGCAAAGCTCTGTTTTCAGAGTTTCAAAACTTTTTTTCACACATTCGCACACCAGTTTTCAGATCACCATATACAAGGTTTCTAACCTGGAAAACAATCTAATACAGTGGGAGAACACTGACAAATTTGAAACTCTGAAAAATTCTTTGCGCAACATCGTAAAAAAATGTTGCAGTTCTGAAGAAGGAAATCTAAAAAACAACACAATGTTTGCAGAGATATTTTTATTTTTTTTACATTTTGCAAGCTTGCAAATCGTATTTTTCGAACTTGCGAAACTTTTTTTTGTAAGATTTTGAGTTTTCGAACACTTAGTTTCAACCTTTCAGAACTGTATTTTCAGTTTTGAATCATGGCAGGATTTAAATCCCATACAAGGCGCGTTAAATAACCCAGCGCTGGCCTGAAACAACCCAGCGACGCAACCCAGCAGGTTTAACCCAACACCTGGTAAATTGAAACTACCCAAAAGTGTTTAAAAAGAAATTAAATAACCCAACAAAATGACCCAACAGACTCAACCCAGCATTTTGGGTTAAAAAATAACCCAGCCGTTTTTAGAGTGTAGGAGAGGAGGTAATTCTGACTTTGCTATGGCAATCTGGTGCTTCTGAATAAGCTACTATGTTGTTTTTATTAGTTTAAGTATCCGCTTATTGAATATTCAAATGCAGAGTTTTGAGTGTCTCATGTGTGTGTGTGAGAAAGAGAGATGGAGAGAGGGGGTCACACAGTGGGGTCAGCGGTCTTAACCGTCAGTGGCTTGTGTACTGCAAACATATACGAGCTTCATCACTGTCTGTCACGCGACTCTTTTCCCCTTTCAGGCTTGAACTGATTGTAAAACTAAGGACATTATTAACTGTCTTTACATTTATTTTGAAAGAAGAAGCTTGTCATTATGGTTATATTTCCGTTGTGCTTGCGGTGTTCAGCCAATCACAATGTTCTTTGTCAGTTGGCCAATCAGAGCGGATTTGTAGAAAATGACACGTTTTTAGAGAGGCGGGGCATTGAGGACCTACAATAATGTACAGTGTTTGAAAAATAATTAGTTTTTTGGACATTAAAGCATGTCAACATATTCTGTTACACCAAATACACAATAGTGTCAGCACTTTTAACACTTACTTCTTAAACACAATTTAACACTATTAACTGTCATAGCGTTGGTTAAATGTGAGCTAAGTGTAAGTCTATATTGTACATTCAGACAGGCCAAATCTCTGTCATGAAAAAATTATTTTTGGTTTAATAAATTTCTTTGTCAGAAGTAAATCAGAATATATAGTTATGAGCTTAAATACATAAATGTAAACTGTGACCATGTAGTTATAATTCTCAATATATAGCCTATATATATATATATATATATATATATATATATTATATATATATATATATATATATATATATATATATATATATATATATATATATATATATATATATATAGCAATATGTAGATTTTATATAAAAGCATAATTAAACACAAGTGGTATGCTTTTCATAAAATATCAAAATATAGGTTAAATAACGTTGCATCATCATTCAGTGTGTGAATGTACAGGGGCTTCTCAATAAATTAGAATGTCGTGATAAAGTTCATTTGTTTCAGTAATTCAACTCAAGTTGTAAAACTCGAGTATTAAATAAACTCAACTCACACAGACTGATTTTGGTTCTTTTAATTTATATGGAGAAGTGTTTAGGCAGTAGTAGCCTAGCATAACCAGTTCTAAAGACCGAGACAACTTGGCAATAAGTTCCCAGACATGAAAAATGCGATACAGATTGTAAATGAAAGTATGACAAATCTGCTATTTGTGATAACAAATGATTTTACTCATACTACGGTAAGATGTCGTCACGATACCCTCAGACCTCACAACAACACACCGGAGTGAACTGAAGACGAAACTCAGGAAGTCTCCGCCCATAAAGAGGACGACGCTCTAAAAGCTCAAATCAGCAGCTATTCAAGGTGCGGCTTCACAGGACAGGTATCTGAGTTGGGGAATCAGCAACGGCGCTTTACTGCATTTTACCTAACATTTAAAAAATATAATACATATTTCAAAACTACGTTTTTGATTATTTAAGACGTTGGAGGATTACGAAAACCGAACTCATTTGGAAAAGCATTAGACCTGACCTGCTGCTTTCAGATATAGTTTAACTTTTAAGTTCATTGCGAGAAGATGGCAAATAAAGGACTGCAGCTTTTGGGATTTACTCTATCGCTTCTGGGGTTGATTGGGCTCATCGTTGGCACAATCTTACCCCAATGGAAGATGTCTGCCTACGTTGGAGATAATATTATCACAGCGATAGCGATGTATCAAGGTCTTTGGATGTCGTGCGCTTTCCAGAGCACCGGACAAATGCAGTGCAAGGTGTACGACTCCATCCTCCAACTCGATAGTAAGTAACAGCCTACAAACAGCATTTCTTTTTTCTTTTTCTTTCTAACAAGGGGTAGCTTAGCATATATTATTAATAACACTGCTGGATGTCTCTAAAAAGTACTTTCATTTGCACCGGTCTGTTTGTTCATATTAGTTGTGGTTTAAAACTCACGAAACCTGTAAGCGCGCATGCGCGCACTGTTGAACGTACTGGCATATGATCACTTCTTCACACTCTGATGATAATTATAAGAGTATTTTGGCTCCAAATGGTGCCAAGCTACTGATATAATTTATTTGTGTCCTGTCATAGCTACGTTAGTTATTAATTATGAAATTGAAACTTAAAAAAATATTGGTTGATAACATGAAAATCATTTTAAAACCATTTATTTTAATTTTTAATTATCAAATATAAGGTGCAAATTACTCCAGATTGTTGTAGTGATGCTTTTCTTATCCGTAGCTACATGAAAGCCAGGACGTTACCACGCCCTAGAGCCATTTTGCGGCAACTCCTCTAGAGTTACAATAATAAGTACAAGCACCTGTTGTTCCACAAGTTACCTAAAATAAATAAATAAATAAATTCACGCTAACTCATTCTGGCAGTGATTACATAAAATGTGTATGAATAGCATAACACTCACATTCCTACAGAGCTGATTGATAGATAATGCTTTTTGTTTTTACCTCGGTTATGTTTTGGGTAAAAGGAAAGGGCAGCCGTCCTTCGGGAATGTGTAAACAAAGTATGAGGTCAAATTTAAAGCCAGAGTTTCCTAAATAGGAGATTCACCATGATAATTATCTCAAAATGTGAACCGTTTTAACATTTGGGTGAACTTTCTGACTGGGACAATGCTAGTTTAGTGTTGGGTGATACAGCTGGTTACTCGAAGTAATGATTACACGGGCGTGACTCCCACCCTTCCTCCCCTCGCGGAAACTGTGCTCCTGTGTCAGGTGGGGGAGTCAGGCATTGTCTTTGAATGACTTGTGTATTTTGCAACAGTTTATTAAACACAACAAGAAAAAAAAGAGTCCTTTGTGAAAGCACCTAAACGCAGACAATGAAGCTTTTTGAACTCAAATAGTGCCTTTTTAGAATAATAGTAGAGGCGTTTGCTCTTTATTTGATGTTTATTCCCCTCATTTCATGCCATTATTTCATCCCATCTTTACTATTCACACCAGAGATTGATTGAAAAGGCTCACTTCAGTGCTTATGGCTGTATGTTTATACACACTAAAGTCATATAATCAATTACCATATCAGTCATTTGATTTAGCTTGTGTAAAACAGACACTTATCAGTGAGTTTATGCACAAAACTTTGATAGCCTATTTAATATTTTGCTGTAGCACTACTGTTATGGATAAACCATGAGATATAACATGAAACACAAAAAGCAAAGTGATGTAACCGCCCTAGGCAGCCATTTTGTTTATCCTGTAAGATTTTAATCTACATTTCATTTCAGGTGATACACACCTAGTAAAGTGATTTCTTCTTAATTCATCTTGATACTAAAAGTGTTTTAATACTTTGGAAAGCCAAACCGTACCCATAAAGAAAAAGAAAACAGATTGTTGCAGTCATACCCAAGCTCCCACTGACTGGTTAAACCTGTTCCTTCTCCAAAGCTAAAGGGCAAATCGCTGCCCACGTATGTGTACAATCTCACTGCGCTCTCAAAGGAGGCTTCCGGTTGGAACCGGTCTCAGTCGCACCTGACTGCAGGTGTGGCTGGGGGAAGGGCCTTTTTGTAAGTCAGAGGAAAAAAACAAACGCCTGTAGAGAATTAGGCCATTTCAAAACCCTTTAGTCAGCCTATAATCTCTCTGATTCACTATTAAAGCACTTGCCTGTTTTGTGTGCCGAGTTGAGTTTAACCATCATAAACAATGAAGGGAATAATCATACCTTTAGCCTAGTGGATAACATTTACTTCGAGTTTTTATATAATTGAACAAATTACAAATCTACTGCATCAAGAATTATTTACCTTTTTCTCTTTGTATCTCACTCATTCTCTACCCTCCCCCTCTTTCAGGTTCTCTCCAGGCAACTCGTGCCCTGATGATCGTCGGGATCCTTCTCACAGTAGCAGGACTGGGTGTGGCCAGCATGGGCATGAAGTGCACTAACTGTGGTGGTGATGACAAGGTCAAAAAGTCCCGCATTGCCATGACCGGCGGTATAGTCCTCATTGTTGGAGGTGCGTTCACTTATATTAATGCTAGTTTTGTAATGCAGTACTTTTTCATCAAAAAGATCTAGATAAGGTATTAAATGCCAAGGTTAAAGGAATTCTTGCCAGGTTAGGAATCAGTGCTTTGTTATTGCTCCAGAATCTGTCGCCTGACTTAAATGTTCACTTCCTCCTCTTTGGGGACAAAAATGGTCAAAAACATGTTTGGAATCTTTTTTTCATAAGTAACTTATTTATCTCTTCTCTTCCATTCCTCAGCCCTCTGTAGCATTGTCGCCTGCGGCTGGTTTACAAATCAAATCGTCCGGGACTTCTATAACCCCTTCACACCAGTCAACACAAAGTAAGTTCAAAAGTGGGTGCAAACCACAAGCAAATTATGTTTAGTCCTTTATCCATGTGCTTTACCTTATTTTATAGTTCCTCCAGAAAGGAAAGCCAATACTCATATCATAATATTCTATTTCTATAGGTATGAGTTCGGTGCAGCCATTTTCATTGCCTGGGCAGGTGCGTTCCTGGACATAATGGGTGGAGGCATGTTGGCTGCCTCCTGCCCAAAGGGTAAACCATCTCCCAAGTACCCCAAGTCCTCCAGACCCCCCAGCAGCAGCAAGGAGTACGTTTGAGCCATGGCAGCAGTTCACAAGCTGGAGAAGATCATAATGAATAACAGAGCATCTGTAGAAGTTTCCCTAGTCAGCTGATCTCAGATCTTTTTAGATTTTAATTTCTTGTATTGTGTTTGACTTAGAATAGAACAGACAGCTAAGATCAGTGGCCTTGGGAAAATTTTACTCGTGCTCCGATACAGCAGCCCACTTCAGAAAAAGAGGTCACTTATGTTTTCTTTCTTTTGATAAGCACCAAGTCTGTTTTTTCCTATTATAAATCATGTTACTGATGTGAGTTTGGAAAGAGGGGGATCTTCCCCAGTATGTTCCTCCTTTTATAAGACTGCCATGTTTAGGGAACTTTAAAGAGAGAGGCATGCTCAGGGAAAAATCATCACTCATACCGCTCATTAACACATCGTCTCTATTGTAAAGCCATGTCCTGACCTCATCTGACTTTTTTGCTTTGTGTTTCACTTTATGCTATGTTGTCTGACACTGAGGTGCATGATAAGAACAATTTAAATTTCTTTATAATTTTTTTAAGAGCCAAGACCAACATACAAATTTCTGGTTCACTTTGCTGCATAATTTCAGGCCGGTGACGGTGACATACCAGACCTTCTCTTTTCAAACAATACTTCACTTTATACAAATGATCTGAGGGAAGTTTCACTCATTGCTATTGAAAGACAGTTTTTGAAAGGAAGTAGTAAAGTACTGAACTACTCAAAGAGAACTATAATGTTACAGAGTGGTATGTTGATGGAATTAGATTGAAATTGCTGGCATGCTTTACACAGCTAGATTGAAACAAGGTGGATAAAAAAAAGCTTGACTTTTTTTGTGGTGAGGCTAAAGATAAAGAAACTAAAGCACTAAATTTATCAGTGAAGCCTGTTTTTTTGTTGTTGTTTCTTTTTTTTTGGGGGGGGGGGGGGTGTAAATCAAAGGAATGGCTCTTATTTAAGCAAAGTTAAACCATTTTTTTTTTTTTTGCTTCAGCTCCTCAGTGTCCTTCCTGTTATTAAGATAATGTTACAAAATCTTTTGGCACTCCTTTCTTGCTTTATACACCATTTTTTGGTCAGGAGAAAAGGTTGTAGATATTTGCTGAGTCCAAGACCTGCACGAATTACATGTCTCTTTTTATCCACATGTACATGACTATGTGACATGCAAAATCTGGTTCTCTATGGCTGTTGTTCTTTCTTTCTTTGGTCTTCGTGCTTAGACCACTTGAGGTGGGTTGCCCTCAAGTCTATTTAGGATAGTCGATATTATATGTGTAACCAGCTTATGCAAATATTTAACTTTTTGAAACGTTTATGACTGTTTGGTTTGCATTATAAAAAATTATGTAAATAAATTTTTTAAAACAAGATTTGGCCTTTTGTAACGTTCTTTATATGTGCCTAATGAAATCTGTGACCGTTTACCCATTTTAGTAATTTGCCTTTTGAGACACATGGTCCTCTGACTTCTGTTTCAGCATAGTTTGATTATTCTGGCTAACACTGCAAATGTGCCGTAAATGTAAATAATCCTGTAATGGGATAATATGTGTGAAAAGAAAATAGGTCATCAAGTGGTAGCATATGCATGGGTAACAATTACAGCCATTTGTATTTAAATGTTATAATTTGTTATAATAAATGACATGAAACATGTTTACAAAGAGGATTTACGTTTCACTTAAATATTTGTGACAAAATGCAAGGTACTTTACCACAATGCTCAACCTGTGGTAGTTGTTGCTCTTTATACTGCCAATCAGAGATCATTTCCTGCTAATGTGTATTTTTTTTTTCTTTTTTTTTTACATCTTTATTAAATCTTTACGATACAAACAATAAGAACACACAAATAGAGTCATTAATACAGAAACAAAAAAATATATAAAAGAACAGAGCCAGGGGGAGTTTCAAATAAATACATTAAAGATAGAGCATAACTGAATGGTTTTAGCAGCCTTCTTATTTTTTGAATCATGGATGGAATTGATGTACTGTTCTGTCTCCTTACCAAAAGCAATAAAAGAAGGTTTAGAATTACTAAATTTCGCTTTGTGAATATGATATTTCCCTAAAATGATCAATAGATTAACTAGGTATATTTCTTTCTGTTTTTTGTTATCATGGAAGCCAAACAGTACATTTTTCCAAAACAAAGAAAAATCTGCAATAAGATTAACAGAAATGTATCGGGACAGATCTTTCCAGAAAGTGATGGCATAGGGACATTGCCAGAACAGATGTACCATTGTTTCTGGACATATTCCACAAAAAGAACAGTTAACACATATGTCAAGCTTAAACCTAAGGAGATAATGCTTAGCAGGATAATACCTATGTATGATTTTGAAAGAGACCTCTCTTACTTTATTCGTAAGGAGATATTTGTAAGGAAGGTTCCATATATTCCCCCAATTCAGGTTGTTAACAAAGTTAGACCAATAAGGAACAACATTAGGTATGCTGGTAACATCTTTCTGGAATAAGGAGCAAATATTACGATTATTATTCCTCATTGTGGTTGCGAAACATATTTTACCAACTGAGGTCAATTTAGGGTCCAAATCTGGTAGGCAATCTGGTTTTCCAGCCCCTTTTAAGAGAATTAAAATACCAGATGGGATGGCATCCATAACAATTGCAAACTCTCTTGGGGTGACTGGAATGCCAAAAGTGTTAAGGAATTCAGAATAATTCATCAAAGATCCACTATCATTTATTAGTTGGGAAACTAGAATTATGTTATTATTGAACCAAGTCTTAAAAATCAAGGATTTATTCTTGAATTTAATAAGCTGATTATTCCAGATGAAGCACCTATGTGGGGAAATGCTAATGTGTATCTTGTTGGTCAAAGTGGCTAAACCTGATGGGTGCTGCTAATTCAGACTAAGCTTGAAAATAGAAGCTTGAAATAAAAGTCTAATTGTCTTATTCTTCATACAAGATCTCAAAAAGTCTGTAACATTGCAGATGTTTTCATAATTGTGGCTCCAAGAAGATAAAATGTTGATTGGGTTAGGTGAACCTAGATAGAACATAGATAGAACATTATGGAAATTCCTTAAACAACCCACCTTGTAATCCAGGCTTTTTCCAGACATTAAACCTGCAGATTCTGAGGCGGTTTTATTATAGACTAAAGCCTATAAACAGTAGCAAATGCAATACATAATGACAATTGCTAGAGCCTTAAAGGAGAACCTTTAATTTTTTTAGGTTATGTGGCCATCCAGTGGACAAAGATGGAACAGTTTGACACAGAGCAACGCAGCTCAGCCTCTACATTAGTCATTTATTGTCAAACTTTACACAGTTTCCAGTGCTTAAATAGTTACAAAATTCAAGCAACAATAAAACAACATAAATTCTTCATACATGCAACATAATCATTCAGCCAACTAAATAAAAGCTTGTTACATACTTCATCAAATGTAATGTGTCATAGCAATAATCAAGTGCATAGTTTTTCACAGTGATAACTAATGCAACGTGCAATGTTTCTTAAGGCATAAAAGCATGTAAACCAGCTAGAGATGCAAATTCTTAAAAAATGTAATACTCAGCTTCAGGGCACAAGATGCCGAAAAAAAAAAAAAAAAAAAAAAAGTAATTTAATAAATAAAAGTGATCAAAGAAGTTTAGTTCTGGAATCACTGCAATCAAGAAATGTATTGTTTTTTTAACCTTTATATACTTAATACTTATTTAATAAAAGTCAGAAAAACCAGAGGGAAAACCTTTTTAGTTGACACAATTGAATACAACCATGGCTCTAAGAAGCAACATACATGTCCAGAGTTTAGAGAGACAAAGTGAAACACAAGAACATTGTGCTATTCTTCTTACCAGATGTCTAAATGAATAAGTTGAAAGACAAAAGATATATAACAGCACAAGCCAGGACAGAGTGATCTACAGTGGCTGGTCTTTGCCTTTGGTCAGAAATATGTTAACCAGCCTACATATACACATTTCTTCCTCGGGGAGGCACGAGTGTTACACACACAGCTCTGGTCTAAGAAGCTACTACACAACAAATCACCTGTGTGGCCTGCTGTAGGCTGACAGCTGCTGCCATGCGACTACTAAACTACAGCTGAAACGCATGCGGATCTCGTGTGAATCTGATACTGGGAGAGGTGTCTGCCTTTTCTCCTGCTGAAAGTGTCCCGACTGTCCTGTGGCAGAAGGGCGTATTTCCCGAATAGCTGGTCTAGAATATTACTAGAGAGGCTCAGGATGGCTCATTGCTGAGAGGGACAGGTAGAGGTCCACTGTTGTTGTTGTTGTTCATGAGGTCGTCCAGATCTTCATCCTCTATGACCACTATAAAATAAAGTTCACATATCTTGCTTTAAACAGAGATGTTTGAAATGTAGGTCATGCTTTGGTGTTCAGTTACACTGTGCACAGTTTAATTAAATCAGTATAGAACTACATTAATGAAAAAGGTATAACCTTACTTAATATGTAAATATTCTGTTAAATATGTTATTCCATAAATCACCACACAAGCTCCAGTAATGTTATAAAATGTCACTGAAACTCCATTAAAAAATATATAAATGTTACAAATTAAGTGTCTCCTTTCTATCTTTTTTAAGTTTCCTAGTAAGCGATATTCTTGAATCTTCATCTATGCATTTGTACAAATTATTTTAAAAAACTGGGTATTTATAGATATATCAAGAGTTCTCTGCTTTAACATCTTTGTTACATGGCCTTTAGCACAAGTGAAATATGAAACTGTCAACCCAGTATGATTTTGTATGAGCTGATTATTAAACATTGTATGCTTGTAGAAATATCAGCATTAAATTGTCTTTCCAATAAACACCTTTTAATACCATAATCTTGAGCACTAGGCTAATTAAATGGGCATTAAAAGCTTTTTCAATATTATTTTGTTTTTCCATATTCCACTATGTTCTTCCCTCAACTTGATGACAAGTTGATACGTACCTCTCCCTTCTCAGAGCATGCACTCAATCACTGTAGCACGCGGTGCCACTATGCTAGCATTTAGCTTAGCACCATTCATTGTGACATATGGTGACATGACATACGGCCAAGTATGGTGACCCATACTCAGAATTCGTGCTCTGCTTTTAACCCATCCAAAGTGCACACACACAGCAGTGAACACACACACACCGTGAACACACACCCGGAGCAGTGGGAAGCCATTTATGCTGCGGTGCCCGGAGAGCAGTTTGGGATTCGGTGCCTTGCTCAAGGGCACCTAAGTCACGGTATTGAAGGTGGAGAGAGCACTGTACATGCACTACCCCCACCTACAATTTCTGCCGGCCGGAGACTCGAACTCACAACCCTTTGATTGCAAGTCTGACTCTCTAACCATTAGGCCACGACTTCCCCCTAAATTCATTCCTTAGGATGCCAACAGGGATGAATTTAGAAGCAACCAAATACTTCCAAGTTTTCCCTATTTAAAGACGGTTACATGAGTAGTTACTAGGGGTGTAACGGTTCACAAAATTCACGGTTCGGTTCGATACGATACACTGATGTCACGGTTCGGTTCGGTACGTTTTAGATACAGCAAAATGTAAAAACATCTCAACTTTTCAGAATGCCGCAAGCGCACCGCGGGTCATGTGACAAGAACTAACCAATCAGCTTCATCCTTTCCCGTAACAACGTTGAAAGCTCAGCCAAGATGAAGGAACAGCTGATCATAGTTGTATATGGAATGCAATTTTGAAATAAATTTAGTAGCAGAGCTACTGAAAGCGATTTTTAGAGCTGCAAATCCATTTATCCTTTGCTGAAATTTCCGCGTCTCATGGAAAGAGCACGTCATTGTTGCTTAGCAAAGACAGGCGCCTCATGAGCGCTTCTGCCCGAGTGCTTTGGAAAGGAGGAGAAAGCGGCGCGACTAACGATTTCCACGCGTTTTTAGGCATGATATGTGAATGGCCCCTAAAGCGCTCGCTCACTCAGCAGGCGCTGAAGGCTCGTTGCAAAATGTCTAATTCATTTAACAGACCAGAAATAGAAGATCCTCCAATAACCAACAGGTCTGGTGTTTGGGTGCACTTTGGATTCCCTGTAAACTATAATGGTGTACCGGTGTCTAAATGCTGCGGGGATAGTTTGTTGCGTGTATGTTTCTCCTTTTTTTCGTCTTTTCCCAGATACTGACACAATAAGGTTATGTCGGCGTAAATGAGTTGACCTGTTTCAAGTATTCCCGCTGGTGTTTTTTTTTTTTGTATTCCCGCTGGTGTACCATATTGTCATGTAGCAGATGCGACATACCGTTGTTTTTTTTATCCACCACTCTCTTGCCATCACCATTATAGCTTACAGGGAATCCAAATTGCACCCAAACACCAGATCTGTTGGTTATTGGAGGATCTTCTATTTCTGGTCTGTTAAACGCATTGGCTATTTTGCAACGAGCCTTCAGCGCGTGCTGAGTGAGCGAGCGCCTGACTGAGTAGCCTAACATAAACATATAAGTTGGTGTTTTTTTTTCTTCAGGGGTGTCAGGGGCATTGCCTGTTACGTCGTTTGGGTTATTGGGCTACCTTGTTGAACGCATATCATTATATTTCTCTTTTTTTTTTTTTTTCAAATATAATTAATTAGTCCAACGAACTGTTCGGTATACATAATGCGTACCGCGTACCGAACCGAAAGCCTCGTACCGAACGGTTCAATACGAATACGCATATTGTTACACCCCTAGTAGTTACACAAGTGAGTTTGGTGACACAAAATGGAATGTGGCGATATCAACCCTATTGACAAAGGGCATCTCAGGAACCATATACTAGTGGTTTAAGTCTAACCTCTAAGATAAGTCCTTCAAATTATCTTGGAGGGGTGAGATGTAAGTCACAACATCTAGCTACTGGGGTGCCTCAGGGCTCAGTTCTTGGACCACTTCTCTTCTCTGTCTACATGGCATCACTAGGTGTTAATGTTCAGAAACATGGCTTTTCATATCAATGATGATCTGACAATAGCTGCTCAAGTCTTAGCATTTGTCTACCAGACATTTATCTTGCTAGATGAAGGACTATCACGATCAACTCTCAACTTGGCCAAAACAGAATTGCTTATGTTTTCAACAAACCCATCACTTCATCACAATTTCTTCATATTCACAATATCTAGCCATAGGTGCATCAACCATAACTCCTTCAAAGACAGTCAGAAACCTAGGAGTTGTGATTGATGATCAGCTAAATTTCTCAGACCACATTGCTAAAACGGCCCAGTCTTGCAGCCCCTTTCTGTCAGAACATACTAAACAACTCCTTGTGCAAGCTCTTGTTTTATCCATACTGGACTATTGCAGTGCTCTTTGGCAGGTCTTTCAACCAATTCTATCAAACCTCTACAACTAATCCAGGACGCGTCTGCAAGATTAGTTTTTAACGAGAAGAACACACCACACCGCTGTTCATCAATTTGCACTGGCTATCAATAGCTGCTCGCATAAAATTCAAGGCATTGATGTTTGCCTACAAAACAGTCGATGGCTCTGCACCCCTTTACTTAAATTCACTACTTCAGACTTGTGTGTCCTCTAGAAGCTTGCATTCTGTAAGTGAATGGCGCATTATAGTGCCATCCCAAAGAGGCACAAAGTCACTTTCCCAGACTTTTATATTAACCTGGAATGACCTGCCCAACTCAATCCAAGCAACTAAGTCCTTAACCAGCTAAAACACTTCTTTTCATTTGTCCCACTCTTTATTCTAATTCTAAGGAAAAAATAAAAAAAACCAACACTTCTTTTATATATATATAACTGAGCCTCTAACACTAGCATTCTCTATTCTTTTTCTATTCTATCGTCTTGTTTTTATTATTATTATTATAAAAATGACCCTCTAACATCAGCATTCCCTATTCTTTTTATTGTATAAAAACTTGCTATGTGTACTGCGTTAAGCTAACTGAGACTTGCACTTACAAGCACTTACACTTTATTTCCCTTTTTTTTTTGGTTTTGATTGCTTCTATTGTTCTCATTTGTAAGGCGCTTTAGATAAAAGTGTCTGCTAAATGATAAATATATATCCCAGTTTGTTTCATAATTCAATTTTAAATGGCACAATACATTTCATTAAAGCTTAATGTTTGAAATCTACAATGTTTGAAATCTTCTAAATATATATGAAATATACTTTTAAAAAAATGGGATGAAATATTATCAATTATCCAAATAAACAAAACAAAATGACTGACCTCATTTTGACCATTCAATCTGTCCAAGGGTTTATTTATTTTTTTTTTTTACAGATTGTAGTTTATATTGATATATTGTAAACAAGAAGCTTTGTCAGAAATAAGTCCATGGGGGCCCTGAAGTGTTGTCTAGGTCAACATAAAAACCAGGCTCAGTTATTTACCATAATCACTAATCAGGTATGTACCATACAAAATCACACACACACACACACACACACACACACACACACACACACACACACACACACACACACATATATATATATATATATATATATATATATTACTGACCTCTCTTTGACCGTCCAATTTGTCCGAGTTTGGGGGCCCTCTGGCCTAACCTCCGTTGAGGGGATTCGGGGCTCAAGAAGACTCTGTTGAACTCAACCCGCAAATGCTGCATCTGACACACCGAGTCACGAGGACTCGGTTGAAGTTGCCCCGAGGGCGGCAGGAGCTCAGGCATATCCGTTGCGTCAAACATCCCTGCAGCTGGAGTTTCTTCCCGGTTTCCTGCGGTGACGGTGTCCGTTTCCCCGCTGTTCATCAACGCCTCCTCCGCGCCCGTGTGCTCCTTCTCCCCCTTCTCCCTTCCACCGCAACAGTACAACATTCAGAAGTGTAGCGGACGACGAAACGGACGTAGCGAGGATATAACCGTTATGTTCAGTGGGTGGTTCAGTTTGCTCAATGTTAGCAGTTTGTCGTTGTCTCTGCTGTGAGCTCGTGTTGCATTCCACTTCGTGATCAGGTTGAAAACAGCAGGATTCAACTGCTCTTGACCAGCATCCCTATCCCTCTTTAATGACCGTCCTCGTGTTCCGTGTCTTCCAGTCAAAGGATGCCGTGGACCGGATGGCGTAAAGCACCTCTTTCTGCTGAGTATCACATTAGTCATTCACTCGCTCTGCTTCAATGACTTTGGTGTTTTTGCGACTAAACACGGCCAGGGAATATTTACTGCTCTCCTAATTCCAGTTAATCCCTCAAATTTCTTAAAGAAATGTCTACAGGAATTCTATTGAATTATGCAACTGGATTTAATAAGAATCCTTTAAGAATCAAATGTCAGATTTTAAATGAGTTATGAAACAGCAAGCAAAAATAAATAAAACTTTAGATAGGGGTAGTTATATAGTATTATTATGTTGGTATAGTAGGCCTATCTATCTATCTATCTATCTATCTATCTATCTATCTATCTATCTATCTATCTATCTATCTATCTATCTATCTACTGTATCTATCTGTCTATCTATCTATCTGTATATGATACTGCCATTATACCCTTAGTGTTATTGTATGTAATTGTACATTGTATGTTTTTGTGATAATTTACTGTATTTTAGATTTTATGATGCCTTTTTAAATCTGGGTTGCCTATCTGGCAAGGGGCAAGAGATGAAAATTAGCCATTGGGGCTAACTCTGGCTTATGTAAAGTATTTTGCTGTTAATAAATGAGCACTGTCCCTGTTCAATAATAAATACATGTCAAGACTCTTGTATGCTGCCCAGCGGTAATCAAGTTTACAATTTAATCCTGGAACCAAACTAATAAATCGAGAAATAGAGAAAGCTGCAACTCTGCTCTTCAATCACAGTCTGTCTCAGAGATACTGAAGGGGACACAGCTCATCATGTGCATGTTGAAATCATGCGTTCAGTAAATATATAAAGTGAAACAACTAAAGATGCTGCGTCACATGAGTTCAGAATGAAAAAGACAATAGAAAGAGGATAGAATCCAAACTGATTAGAAAGAAAGATTGGACTTATTAGTTGACATACCTTGGCAAATGTAAATAACCTGCAAAATGCTTCAGATATTTCCTTTGGTTCTTTGGCAACTGTTAAATAACGATAACAAAAGCCTAAAGTTGTGCAATGACTCTCATCATCATTTTAATATTTCTGCATGATGTCAAGATATGAGTTCCAGTATGTTACTGGGTCTGTCCTTAATATATCGCATTTTTCATGAGTGAGAAGCACTTATGGGAAATGTTTGATGGATGCTACTGTTAACAGGATTTCTTTACCTTAGCAGAGAATGTTCAGAAGAAAAATAATTTAATAACAGCTTTCATCTGTCAAAAACGGAGCATGAATTTCAGTGAGGAAGTCTTCTGATTTTGTTCAGTAGCTTAGCTATTTTCTTCCAGTGACAGGTTTTGAATTTAACATTCTGAACATTGATGCTTTGGCGTCTGAATATTTCTAACTTGCTCTCTGAGGCGGTTTTATTGTGAGGTTTCCAATGATTCTAGAATCTTAAAAAGGTGCAAAAGTGGCCGGCAGCTATATCACCCTGGAGCCAAAGACTGGTTTCCCCCAGAAGCTAAGCAGGCTGAGTCTGGTCAGTATACCTGGATGGGAGACCTCCTGGGAAAACTAGGTTGCTGCTGGAAGAGGTGCTAGTGAGGCCAGCATGGGGTCCTCACCCTGTGGTCTATGTGGGTCCATAAAATTCCCCCATTGGCCTCTGACCATCATGGCCTCCTAACAATCCCCATATCTGCTGATTGGCTTCATCACTCTCCTTTTCACCAATAAGCTGGGTGTGTGGTGAGTGTTTCTGGCACACTATGGCTGCCGTCACATAATAAGTATTAAATTAAAAACTGCTCAGATCATATATGGTCGCACTCAACAAGAGTGTTAAAGTAACACTGAAGCGGAGTTAAAGTTAATGAGATAATTATGTGCTGTTTGAGCATTAGGGATGAACACCTGCTGTTGAATCACTGAAGAAACTTCCAGCCACCGCCTAGATGAAATCAGCTGAAATAAAAGAAGACATTAAATCTCTCAAGATCTCAGAGAGGATGATTGAACAACTACACAAACACCATCACCAGCTTCATTTATACCTTCATTTAAACAGTCTAAACTTTATTCCTAGTCTATCTCATACGTAAGTTGTTAAATATAATTATGTATGACATATATTTTTTTTATTTACCATTTTGGTGAAAATAGTTTACTTTATTTGCCTCTTGACCCATGACTTTTTAAATGTTAGTTTTTCTCTAGCTGCAATTGTTTGTATGAAACACACTTGTTATGGCAAGAAACTTGGTTATGTTAAAATCATGTGCAGTCTTAGAGTTACTGATTAAGTTACTGAGCTAAACCTGTAAAACTTCTATAATTTTTTGCATTATTGTAATCCTATGAAATGAGTATAAAAAGAACTGTGACCATGTGATAAATTTTATAAGCATGGTGAACAAACAGGGTTTCAATTCTGGAACTCGTAGACAATGTTGACAACACAATATTCTCATAATTTTATATGATTTTTGAATGTCACAACAAAAAGTAATCAAGCAAATAGAAGGGGAAAAAAATATTAAGACAATACAGCTGCATAATTTATTTATGTTGCAATGCATCCTGGGAGCCATAGATGAGTGTTGATCGGTGGCACCTAAAATGCAATCCAACATGAATCAGTCTAATATTGTCATAATTGTTGAGATTTTTTATGTCTGTCTGAACAGTACAAATTTAAAACTGGGGTGCTAAGTGTTTTTAAGTTTCTTTATATCACTGCATTTAAACACAGCTGTGATCAATAGTAGAAAATAAGTTACACATCACCACTGATGACATCAGTGAATCAAGCTATTGTTTGATAATTTTGACTTTATCAATAATTGGCCAATATAACCTGCATTTAAAGAAAACTAATTTTAAAGTAGTAAAGGGTCAAGGGCCCAACTACATCAAAGGGTTATTTCCACAAGGGTGACTTCAAACTTTATTATTTTCAATAAACATCAACATCTAAACTTTTAAACATCTAAGGACTTTTTTTAGACACATGACAAAAAAACTCAAACTGGTTAGTAATGTATGAAACTGGTAAAGCTGTTTGTGGAGTTGTTTAATCAGAGATATTGAGAGATTTAATGTCTTTTATTTCAGTTGATTTAATCTAAGGCTGCGGTCGGAAGTCAGTAGTTCTTTTCTCTTCAGCGATTGTTTGTTAACAGCAGGTGTTCATCACTAATACTCAATCACCACTTAATACATCAGGTAATTATCTAATTAACTTTAAATCTGCTTCAGTGTTACTTTAACAGTCTTGTCGATGGACCATATTTTCTGAATGGTGTTAATTGTGATCACAGTTTTAGAAATAACAGATACTTTGTATTACCTTGGATCTGTCAACACAGTGGTAAGTGCAGATTCCCTACAGAGTTATGCAGGATCAGAAGTTTATTTTTCATTATTCGTATCTGTATTTGTAAAATTATTGTTTAATCTTTTGTATTAAAACGAAGTAGTTTTTACTGCGATACTTCAGTTTTGAATGCCGTATAAAGATGTAATGCTTATGCTTTAAAATGTAATGTATTATGAAAACCGCTTTTAAAAAAGGAAACTTATCACTGTTTATTATATCATAGGCTGCCAGTTAAAACCTTTAGAAAGTTTTTGAATTAAGGAAGCCTCTTGTGCTTCACAAGGCTGTGGTTTTCTTTATGCTTGCTTCCTGCTCATCCATCAAAACGTATTAATCTTCGGAAATATTCAAGTTTTTGAGATACTGGATTTTTGGCTTTCTTGAGCTGTAAGCTCGAATCAAAATTAAAGTGGTGTGTTTTTTTTTTTTTTTTTTTTTTTTTTTTTTTAAATATACATGTAATGAATCTAGAAAACTTCACTTTGAAATGTTACAAAAA
>NW_020524695.1:0-24919 GCF_003368295.1 Carassius auratus
GGTGGCCATGGATTATCTGACTTTGGGACGGCCAGTGGATCGGATCCAGAACATCCTTGTGGTAACCGATCTGTTTACTAAGTATGCTGGGCCATCCCAACTGTGGACCAAACCGCCATTACGACTGCCCAACGCCCTTTGGAGGTATGTGATCCAACCATTTGGATGCCCTGAAATTTTCCACTCAGACCAAGGAACCAACTTTGAGTCCAGGGTGATCCATGAGCTGTGCCAACTGTACGGATGCAAGAAGACCCATACGACTCCCTATCACCCCCAAGGGAACGGGGGGTGTGAGAGGTTTAATCAGACCTTGCTGAGTTTATTAGGAACCTTAGAGGAGGAACAGCAAGGCCATTGGGTCGACAGACTCCCGGCGATGGTACAGGCCTATAACAACAGTGTACACAGTACCACTGGTTACGCCCCCACCTACCTGATGTTCGGCAGACATGTGAGACTTCCGATGGATATGCTTCTGGGGACCACTGCAGGGGAAGAGGGAGGTAGTTTGACAGATTGGGTGACGGGACATCATCAACGCCTCCAGTCGGCATACGAACGAGTCTCGGGCCGGATTAACCGAGCAGCGTTGAAGAACAAGAGGTTGTATGACCGGACGGCTCGAGAGGCACCGTTACTACCAGGGGAGAGGGTGCTGGTGCGGGATAATCGCCGACAAGGGAAGGGAAAATTGAGTGACCGGTGGGAGGCTCAGCCGTTTGTCGTTTTGCGACAGCCACATCCAGACCAACCCGTATATGCATTGCGGCCAGAAGGAAAAGGCGGGCCCCGAACGGGTGTTACATCGAAATTTGATCCGCCCTTGCCCAAACTACCCAAAACGTGTTGTAGAGAATCCACCGGTTGAAACGTCCGGGATGCCCCCGCTGGTAGGATGGGCGGTGATTCCAGGAGGCCTGGGCCTAGGGCTACGACCTGAAGCACCCATTTCCCCACCTCGACGGTCCCAGCGTGAGAATCGAGGTCAGCCTCCAGCTAGGTTTGGAGACTGGGTGTCTGGAGACCGTTCTCGGGACTAGAACGGTTTGGCGGGGGGGTATGTCACAGTGTGACAAATGGCATGTGGAACTTATTCCCGCTGAAGCAGTGTTCCCGGGGGAACGCTTTGAGTGTAACCCTGTTCCCAGGCCTGTGTGTGCGTTTGTTGCTGTGACAACCCCAAATGATGGATTGGCAACAGGTGTGGGGGATTTACTCAGAGTTTGCGTGAGGCCTCATCAACAGTGGAGAGGATAAAAAGCAAGAGAGAGAGGTGGTGCGTGTGGTTTTTCTCCCTTGTGAAAAGTCGTTTTATTGGGTGGTAATAGTTACTGGAGGACGGGTGAATGAAGAGGACAGTGTTGCTTGATGAGGGATTCGAGAACAACAGCAGGAGAGTGAATTACCCTGTTTGCATTGGAGAGGAGCTGAGTAACTGAGAACTGAGTCTTGTAATTGCACACGTTTGACACTGAATTGGATGTGGTTTGGAGTGTTTGGATCACGATCATAAATATCACTGAGTGGATTGTATTGATTCATTACCGATCTCTTACCTCTCCCTCCTCTATGAATGGTGATGTGAACTCTGCCTGTGACTGTGAAGAAAAACATCTCAGAACATCCTCAGTGGCAGTGAGGATTGCGCCCTCCCCCTTCCCTTCGGACAGAAACCCGAATGTGAGTGCTGGCTTTAAATTGCACGTCGTGAAGTGAGTTTGCAGTGGCTAAAATTGATGTTTTCCCCCACAATATATGTTTGAAGTGGAATTGTCGTGTGTGTGTGTAAGCTACATTCCTTTTTGCCATGCACTCTCTATGTGTCATGAGGGCTGACTGTCAATAGTAAGAGTCCTGCGACACTGATTTGTTCCAACTGTCTGGATGTTGAGGATTTATCATCTGGGATGTGAATTAACCCCTCTGTTGTGCTAATAGGAGAAGAGATGCCCTGTTGAAATATTTACTATCTGCCTCAGAAAAGCTCTGTGCAACCTGTTGACTTCGAGTCTGCTGTATTCCTGCCATTCAACTGTATGGTGAGAGGTGTTCGCTCCTTCCAATACATGTGAATTGTATACTTGCCTGAAACATCCATTCTGTCTGTCTCAGAAGAAGCCCCATTCAGCCTGTTGACTTCGAGTCTGCTGTATCCCTGCCATTCAACTGTATTGTGAGAAGTGTTCGTTCCTTCCAATGCATGTGAACTGTATACTTGCCTGAAACATCCATTCTGTCTGTCTCAGAAGAAGCCCCATTCAGCCTGTTGACTTCGAGTCTGCTGTATCCCTGCCATTCAACTGTATTGTGAGAAGTGTTCGTTCCTTCCAATGCATGTGAACTGTATACTTGCCTGAAACATCCATTCTGTCTGTCTCAGAAGAAGCCCCATTCAGCCTGTTGACTTCGAGTCTGCTGTATTCCTGCCATTCAACTGTATGGTGAGAAGTGTTCGCTCCTTCCAATGCATGTGAACTGTATACTTGCCTGAAACATCCATTCTGTCTGTCACAGAAGAAGCCACATTCGGCCTGTTGACTTCGAGTCTGCTGTATCCCTGCTATTCGTCTGTATTGTGAGAAGTGTTCGTTCCTTCCAATGCATGTGAACTGTATACTTGCCTGAAACATCCATTCTGTCTGTCTCAGAAGAAGCCCCATTCAGCCTGTTGACTTCGAGTCTGTTGTATCCCTGCCATTCAACTGTATGGTGAGAAGTGTTCGCTCCTTCCAATGCATGTGAACTGTATACTTGCCTGAAACATCCATTCTGTCTGTCTCAGAAGAAGCCCCATTCAGCCTGTTGACTTCGAGTCTGCTGTATCCCTGCTATTCATCCGTATTGTGAGAAGTGTTCGTTCCTTCCAACGCATGTGAACTGTATACTTTGTCTGAAGCATCCATTCTGTCTGTTTCAGTAGAAACCCTGCACAGCCTGTTGACTTAGAGTTTGTTGCATCCTTGTGGCCCACCTGTGCTGAGAGAGGTGACTGTCCTTTGTCACGAACGTGAGATGGGCACGCTTTGTCTGGAATATCCACTCTGACGGTGTCAGGAGAAGCCACCTTACTGTAAGACCGTGCACCTGCCGTATACGTACTTGACTGATATCATTCACCTCAAATTCCGTACCTGTGGAAGAAGGAAGGAAGGCTGGAATTACATACTTACCGGAGGAGACTTACCGGACCCCTCACTTGCCAAACACATCCCCACCTCAAGGCTGTGTATCTGCCGTGTACGGACCTGACCGATATCCATCCGTCCCAAATTCTGCATCTGTGAAGAAGGGAAGGGAGTTTGGAAGTATTTAATTACCAGGGGAGACTTACCAGACTGCGGGCTTGCCGATTGTATTCCCACCTGTGAAATACCTACTTGACCACCCATCTGTCCATCTATTGCGGGGCCCGCACAGAGGAAGAGGGCGGGAGAGTCCCCGGTCGCTGCATTGTTTACCTTCAAGCCCTGAGGGTAACAAAGAAGATTTTAGGTTAGGATTCCCAATTTGCTTTTACTTCAAAATAAAACTTGTTAAATTTATCCTCTGTCTCCGACTCTTCCCTCTGATACGCTCCTCGAGGTGGTCCTGGTTTAGGGGTGGGCGCAGTCCAGCTTGGCCCTCCTGACCTGTGACACTTATTAAAAATATCTTAAGTCTGATTAAATGAGGTAGTGAGCGGTGAGTGAGCAGACCAATGCTGCACAAGTGACTAGTGCATGTCATCATATAATTGGGAGTTCAGCTTCCTGACAGCCTGGTGGATGAAGCTGTCCTTCAGTCTGCTGGTCCTGGCCTGGAGACTCCGCAGTCTCCTCCCTGATGGTAGCAGGCTGAAGAAGCTGTGTGATGGGTGGGTGGGATCACCTGTTTTTTAAGGGGCGGCAGTGGCTCAGTGGTTCATGTAGGTTGTCTACAAACCGGAAGGTTGGTGGTTCGATCCCCGGCTCCACCTGACCAAGTGTCGAGGTGTCCTTGAGCAAGACACCTAACCCCAGCTGCTCCCGACGAGCTGGATGGCGCCTTGAATGGCAGACACCGCAGTATGTGTGTGAATGAGTGAGTGGATGGGTGAATGTGAGGCAAATTGTAAAGCGCTTTGGATGGCCATGTGGTCTGTTGAAAGCGCTATATAAATGCAGTCCATTTACCATTTACCTGTGATGCAGAGGGCTTTGCGGGTGCGACGTGTTCCATTAACCTCCTGGAGGGAGGGGAGAGAGACACCAATGATCTTCTCAGCTGCTCTCACTATGCGTTGCAGAGTCTTCCGGCAGGACGCGTTGCAGGCGCCATACCACACAGTGATGCAGCTCGTCAGGATGCTCTCGATGGTGCCTCTGTAGAAGGTCTACATGATGGGGGGCGGGGCTCTGGCTCTTCTCAGTTTGCGGAGCCAGAGCCCCGCCCCCCATCATGTACACCTTCTCTCCTGCTTCAAAAATGACCTAAAAGAACAACATAGCAAAATCAGAAAAAGTCATTACATTAGTTTCCATTTATAATGCTTATTATATGGCTTTGTGCAAAAATTGTTTATGTTGCTTCAAGCATTCAGTGTTCAGATACATTTTTGACTACAAAACTTTATAATGGACCACTGTCCATAGCAACATACCCATGCTATTTACAAGTTTGCTGTTATTATGTGGTTTCTTTTATTTCTCAACTTCAGTATTATTTGCATATGGTGAAAGTAAAATTGATGATAGATGACTGAAAACCTGAGTTAAAACATGAAGATGAAAACGCTGATCTTAATAACAAGTTGGTAAGCCTAAAAATGTCCGGGTCGAGATTTATTTTGCAATAGTGACCAGATTACATATTTCATTGGCCATAGTAGTGTAAGTATAGAATCTTTACCTCTGCATCACTCTTAGGGACACCATCATCAATGTGACAGTATTCATTCCTGGTAGCCTAAAGTTATTATACACAGTAATATGTCATCATGAAATGCACATAACATGCAATTTTTTGCTCTGTAACAAAATTGTCACTGAACTATGTTCACATAACTGATTCTTATCGTGTAACATAAACGGTGTCATTTTTGTATCTTGCAAAGGACGAACAGTGTAGTCTCGAGATCTCCTTTAACGTCACTTTTTAATAATATCCTCCAGCAGCTATCAGTTGACTGTACAACAGAAAAAGGTTAGCAGCTTACCTCTGCTTTTAGAATGAACATGTACAATGTGTATGTTAATCTTTCATTTTACCTCCTTTGTAAGTATTCTTCAATGCTGTTATCAAGAACAGAGCGAATGTAAGAAGTTACTGAAAAAAATATGCAGATTAATCTACTGCAAATTGTCATATCAACTCCAATACCATCAATCACTTCATTATGATTCACAATGATCATGAATTGTTGATAATATTAAATAGGGCAAGCTACAGACAAGGACATGCAGTGTGTTACAGAAAGAACAGAGGGAGCGTGCAGATCCATATGCAGAGCTGTATTCAAAAGTGTGTTCCCAAACAGGCATGGGTCAATAAAGAGCAAACAGACATGAATGAGGCAAGAGAAACAGTATTCCTAGGCTAGATGTGGATGATTGATCGGTAAACCTAATCCAGAGGGCTTGAAAGAAGGGGTCATCTGTAGACACGAGCAGTAGACCAGGCTGGGGCAAACAGTATTAAAAACAGGGTCAGGCAAACGGATAATCCAATATACACAGGCGAGAATCAAAGGACTGGAAAACAGGCAAAACAAAACTATGACAGGACTAGTCTAGACTAGGAAACAGGAAATCAATACACAGGCTCCGTAAAGTAGCTATCAACCAACAGTGACATGTACAGCACTAAACAATACTCAGCAGTGAATGGTTGTTTGGGACTGATTCTTAAAGTGGGTGTAATTGGTAGCAGCTGTGTGTGTGTTTGAGGTGAGCTTGTGATTAGGGCAATGTAGCATGGGAAATGTAGTCCAAGAAGATGTATAACAGTCTGTATGATGTGAGAGTCAATATGATGGGAGGGCGGCCTCTGGTGGCAAGTGGATGGAAGTTCATGGACAGGATTGGAAATGCATTTACACATATAACTCACCTGGAGGTAGGTCAAATCTAGATGCAAGATCTCCTGTAGGTGGCATAGTCTCCCATATTCAATAATAAAGGCCTGACAATTGGTTGCAGACCCATTTATCCTTCGAATTGGAGTAGGAGTGGTGTTCACCATTTGAAAGACGCTTATTATGATTCTGGATTGTGCTCTTTTCAAGATATTGAAAACTCATTTACTTTGCCAGCCTCCTAATTATTTTTTATTTTATATATATATATATATATATATATATATATATATATATATATATATATATATATATATATATATATATATATATATATATTTATGATAGGCTCTCAAAGCCTATGGTGTACCTTGGCAACAACCTTTGCATAAATGTATTATTGCTCAAGGAAATAATAGAGGCTTGGTGTCCATTTTATATTATTTTATTTTGGAGGCCTCTTATGCTAAACTGCCTTTAGATATGCTGTGGAGATGTGTAACTGCCCGAATCTGTATCCAGATTTTACTCACAGGAGGATGTTTGGATAAATATGAAGGAGGTCTCTTGTAATCCTGACCACCAGCAGATTGATTTCAACTTTGTACATAGAACATATTTAACCCCTCGCCAGCTCCATTTAATGGAGATTAACCAACCCAACCTGTACCCTATGTGTTCTGAAGGTTCCAGGTACTTTCTTACTTTCTTCATGTACTCTCTTTTCTTTATCTGATTTAAGTTTTATTTATTCATTAATTCGAACTCCTGAACTCGAGTAATTCCTCTTTATTATTATTTGTTCTCCATATGTGTATATTGTATATGTATGGTTTATTTTATTTATATGTATCTGTATATGCATGTGTATATATATTTATGTATTTATATATGTATATTTACGCATATTTTCTTTTGACCATTTTGTTGTGATTTTGAAATGCCCTGTAATACTTATAGTTATTTTCTTTTAAGAAACATTTGATGGCAAAAAATAAATATATTTATATAAACTGTGAAATCTGTGAGAGCTGAAGTAGTTAATTTTGGGAACAGTACCTGCCTTTTTATTCCTTATACACACCCACTGAATAAAACGTTGGGCTGGTTAAAGGGGTTAGACCAGCCTGTTGTGGTTGTACCTGTCTGTAAGACTTGACCAGTCATTTAATGTATTTGCTGCACTCTCCCCCAGTTGCAGTCTAAACCTAGTACAAAACAAAACTTACACTGAAACTTACTAACACTTTATTTTAAGCATCAGTTATCAATTGTTGCTTATTAGCATGCATCTTGGCTGTTTTTAGTACTTTAAGCACATATTAATGTCATATTCTACATTATTTTAAATCCCTTAATCCTTCATCATAAATTTTACCTTACCTAAACTACCTTACTAACTATTAATAAACATCAAATTAGGAGTTTATGGAGGCAAATGGCGTATTTAGTAAATTAATATTGAGAATTGGTCCCCAAAATAAAGTGTGACCAAACTTATATATGAAATTATATTGTTCACTAGAAATAACATTATATATATTCTTTAAACTATACAGATTTAAAGAGTTTATTAGTTGTGGAATTTGTCTCTTTGATTATGAGATCAAACACACAAATATGGTCAAGCCAGTGCTCACAGTTCTCACATACTGTCACATGCTAAAGAAACCAATATGTTCATCACTATGTAAAATGTTGCCACAATTTACATAGCAATTTATTACAATAATAATAATATATAGCTGCCATGTAACTGCAACACTTGAATTACTACTACGACAGTATGCCAAGCTGTAGCTAGGAATATTGTACTGACTATAACATTCACAGTGCATAATTAACCTTTTTCTATATTTAAATGAAACAGTTTTTTTCTTAAGCCAACTAAGGAAGATTGAGTTATAATGGGTAATTAATATAACCATGTAATGAATCTGCAGATATTTTTCACATAATTCAGACATCTAAGAGATGATTACTGAGTGCCACAGAGAGTCAGCAGAATCTTTTCATAATCTCCACTCGTTTCCTTCTGTAAAATCAGAAAAGGGGTAAGTGTAAAGGTGAACTTGACTTGAATTCATTGGAAATTGACTGGATCATGAAAAGCAATCATTTCAATCCATAATGGATGTGAAGCAAATGGGCTCATTTTTTATTTCAGCTAGTTGTTTAGAGCATTTTAAGTGATGAAACTCACCAGAATGGCCTCCTGAAGGGTTTTGCCATACATCCTCTTATATTCTTGAATAATTTTCAGCAGGTCAATTTCTGAACGGCTCACAATGATTCTAGTCAGTGTATCAGTATCGGTTCCTAACCCCTAGAAACCCACATTACAGTTAAATTTGTGCAAAAATGAGAAACAATGAAGACTGAAAATATCATAAGCATATGCAGCACTCACAGTGCACAACTCCATTAAAATTATTTTTTTTTTTTATTGCAACTTTACCTTCATAGCCAGGTAGAGCTTTTCTGCAAAGAGGGCAGGTTTGTTCCAAGCAGACTTCACTAAACATGAAAAATAAGAATGTTGTGAGGTTTGAACGGTCGAAACACAAATGGGAGATATGACTTCATACTGACTGATTTAGTTGCTATTGTATCTTTGTGTGATAAAGGTTTGTGTGATAATCCTGACTGGACCAGCCCTTGACACGCAGAGCTGGAAAAACAAGCTTCCTAACAGCTTTTCGGAGAATAGTCTTTCGATCACTGAAGCCTTTAAGGCGGCCTGGATGTTCATGTCGGTCAAGCAGTTGTGATCGCAGTGCTATGAAAGAGAAGGAAGATATATCACATTTTAGTACATTTTAGTAAAGGTAATAAAAGGTATTTGCAAGGGATATTTCAATATGATATAAAACATTTTGTGGAAACAATTTGTTCAACTTAAGAATGTCTTTTAACAGAATATCAAATTTCTGATTGTAATGTGTTGCATACTAACAATGTACCACATGCTGTCCCATTTAGGGTCATTGAAGCTGGTGACGAGGGTTTGGTCCATTGTGTTGGTTCTTTTAACTCTCTTCTGAACCATCTGTTGCTGGATCCACTTCACCTTTAGCATTAGAACATATTTGTGATGTGCTGCTGACAACATATCATGCTTCACAAACAACAATGAATTAAATGAAATATTCATTAAGAGCAATTGTCAATGTCAAGTTTAAGGAATCATCTGTGTGGTTTTTGCTGTACCATCTTAATCTGTTTTGGTAAGTGTGTGTGGTGTTTTTGGGTGGTGTAGTCTAACTTATTAACTATTCAGTGGTGTCTCAGTGACTGATGGTATATGATCCTTGTACCTTGTTCTCTGTGGTGATGAGAATGTGCTTTCCTCTGCTTTTAATTGTGGACCGTTTGATGATTCCACTTTGATGGAACTGGTAATGGTCCACTAGCCCACCAATCTGCAGCGGAACGAGGGGAAGAAGATGGTTTTATATATACAGCCACTGCTGAATTGTGACTGACAGAGATATAAATTATGTATTCATCCCTGACGTATGCCTTTGAAACAACAAAAGGGTTATCCTACACCGCTGCTAGACTTACCATCAGAGGCAACCTGAGCTAGCACTGCACGATTCAGCTGAGCTTAAACTTTGGCTGCTGATTACTCTTTGACACCCTCTGCCTTGACATTATGATGTTGGCCGAAGCCATACCAGATTTAACCGGAACTTAACAGCCCCACTGTAGAGGAAGTCAGCATCTTACATGGTAGCAAAGATAACGTGTGCAATTAGACAAAGCAAAATAAACTGCCTAATCAAATTCAAACTGGCTTATACCACGTGAATATTTCCTGCTCTACTGACAACATTTTCAGAACTCTATATATTTATAAATATAGTGTAGTAACATCTACAAGCAATATGAATGCTCCTGAGCTACTTTAAACTTTTCCAGAAAGTTTTTATTTTTAACAAGTTTCCAAAGATGTTAAAAACATTATTATTATTTTTTTTTTTTTCTTTGCCTTTGTTGTGTATGGAGCATAGACTGATGGGGAATGAAAAATAATTTAAAGCAGGTTAACATAAAGCAGCAACATAATAAAACATGAAAAAATAAAGGGGTATGAATACTTTCACAAGGCAATGCATGTATATGCCATTATATAAATTTGATAAATGTAATTTCTGTCAATGGCAAAGCTGATTTGACTATCTCAAATGTCACTAAATCATTACAAAATTATTCTAATATGCTTATTTTGGTGCATTTTCTTAATATATTCAATGCTTAATATTTTTTGTAGAAACCATTATACATACTTTTTAAAATTGTATTAACTATCACTGATCAAGTTAATGTGCCATTTCTGAATTAGAAAAAATAAGAAATGTAAATAATGTAAAAAATAAATAATTAAATAAAAGTCTTACTGAGTCCAAACATTTGAACTGTAGTGTGTATATTGACAGTTTTACACTTTGGGTCAGATGTACTGTATAATGTGTAGTTTCATAATTTAGATTACTTCGATTGCATTCTTACTGTATATCCACACACCTTTGTTCCTATTTTATTTGTTGTAAACCTCAAATATTCAATTATATTAAAATAACTTAAAAATGTATTTGTACTGTAATTTCCTTACTTATTTTCTCTTCTAGGAGACAAAAGAAAGTGTGCCTGTTGGTTAACTAACTGAAGTAGGGTATAAGATGCCATGGAGGTTAGGAGCTCGTCTTGCATGGTTAAACACATTTATTATACAAGAGCCAGTGACCCAGAGACATGGGCTCGGTAAGAATGAAAGACTAATTTGAAAGAATTCTAGGAACAGTCTTTGGGTTTATTTTTTTACAAAGAATGTAATTTACTCATAAGAATGAGTTGGTCTTAAGTTTTATCCTAGCAGTAATTGGACCTGGTGAAACATCATTTCCCACTTTCAATGACAATAAGTCAAGCTTGAATAGAATAAAATTTCAATTTTCAGTTTATTTATTAAGCACAACTAAACAAAACTACTGTTGACCAGTGTGGCATACATATTAACCAGCCACAAACAAAATTAAAAACAAAGACAAGGTTAATAAATAAAATGGCAAGACACAGGGCAGAGCAATGCAAATCATGAATAATAAGCCAGGTCAAATTAAAATGTTCTTAAACAGGGGCAGTTCTGATTTCTGTAGGAAGACTATTCCAAAGTCTCGAAGCAACTACGGCGAATTCTCTCTCACCCCTAGACTTGAGTCTGGATCTAGGAACCACTAAGAGCCTTAAGTTGGCAAACCTGAGAGCTCTTGCAGGTTGGTGGACTATCAACAGGTCTGAGAGGTAAGAAGGTGCTAAACTATTTAAAGACTTAAAAACTAATAAGAGCACTTTAAAATTAATCCTGAAGCGCACAGGTAACCAAGGCAACGGCTGCAGGACAGGAGTGATTTCCTCACACTTTCAAACTACCGTCAGGAATCGGCAGCCGCATTTTGAACCTGTTCATTAAAGGGGTTTGAAAATGATTTGAAAATGTAATGCTTTTCAAAGTACCATGGCATTACCAACTGTGACCATCACTGTATCATAATCAATAGTTGCCAGTTCCAATTTTGGGATCATACAAAAAAAACAAACAAAAAAAAAAAACAGGAGATGTGCCTTTGAGGTACAGTACATACTGTAGTAAGTATTTCAATAAGGAAAACACACATTTTAAATAATAAATTCAAAGTTTAAAAATTTAGATAATATCCAGTTTATATTGTAAAAAAGTTAGACATATTTTATCAGATGTTACCTAACGAAACATACTTAAATGGCAAAACATTTCTGTTAAGGGACTTACCTGGCCCATGTTCACAAATCCGTACTTTCCTGCAATAAGATCAGCAGCATCAGGACCTCCAGTTATTTTAATTGCCCAGCGGTTTGTGTAGATTTTTGTCTGGACAAATTGTAGCGCAATCCCAAGTAAAAAAGCATATGGAAAAAGTGCTGTGGGAAACATCTTCAGATGGTTATGCTCTCTGCTTCATGCAGAAATATTGGTCTAAAAGCTCTTCATTGAAAAGTTCTCATTAGAAGGTGGCTTGGACTGTCAAATTATTGTAAAAATAAAATAGAAATAAAAGTTCCTAAAGGACCTAGTTTGACTGTGTGAGCGCTTCTCCACTGTGATGGCGCCGCTGCATCTGTTGCCTGAGGCACATCTTCTCCAATTACAGTCCTATCAGTTTCTACAGGTGCACTGTGTGCTTGTACAGCAAACAAGAAACACTGGGGCCACTTTATAATAGGCCTAATGCCCATTCATTAATATTAGTATTATACTAAACAGCACTGGATAGATCATAGTCAATGTGCTTTTAACAATGATTATCTTGCTGCATACTTTTTAGCATAACTTTTTTTATTATTATTATCTATTATGATATTTGGTTTTACATTTACTTAATTGTTGATGTCCTCATTGTGTATGAATATGATTACCTTGAGGTAATAAAAAAAATGTGTTTCTGAATTTATTTGTTTTGTTTACATTAATTTCCAAAATGAATACATTTCAAGAATAAACCTCAATGCATTGGGTTCCCGCAAAATATGATTTCAGATCAGTAGGCTCCTCATGGAAACAACTGTATGTTTTCAGTTACAGTCTACATTCAAATGTCACAAAACTTTGAGAATCATACAGCTTGTTCGCACAAATATAGATCTGCAGATGTTTTTTTTTTTCAACCAATTAATAAAGTTAATTTAAAGTATCTTGAAACACTTTTAACCAACATGCTTTTGAGTGTACCTTCAAAGAAAAACTATTACTCAATGAGTCGCACAAAGAGTTTGAATGAAACGCTCCTGAAGAGACACACCCGAGGAGATTGGGTGTTTACAGGGGTCATGAATACACCCCTTTACACAATTTTATTCCCTTGATTTGCTAAATCACGCATACAGTTTACTAATTAGTTATCTCAATTTATAAATCGTGTGCATGATTTAGCAAGTCGAGGAAACAAATTTATAAATCGAGGGAACGTAAATTGTGCACATGATTTAGCCTAATTTCATGCATGCCATGTGTGGGGCTCCCCATAATTCTTCTTCTATTATTATTCATTTTAATTATAAAGAATAACTAAAGAATAACTTTTTTTATATATAAATTTTGTTTATCTTGGATATTTGTACCTAACCTAAATTTTTGTGTGTGAGAACGAAACCACCCTTAACATATGGAAAAACAGGCCTGCCTCTTGAGCAAGTTTTTATAGAACTGCCTTTATTCAAACGTCATTTAAAATGACAAACCCACACAGATACAAAGACTAAAATTAAGTCTTATATATTTACCCAGGATCATCAGGCAGTCATCAGTCACCCTCAAGATCTTTGGCAAAATCATCTTTGCTCAGGGGGCCATAATATTGTAAAACTATACATTTTAAACAACACTGTCAGTACTATACTCCAATATGCCAACTATCCCTGAAGAGGATTCTGATTCCTCCATTTACCTTTGCACAACTCTGCTTCACTCCTGTTTGTGAGGAAATCAGTCAGAACAAAGCAAACAGTGCCAATCCTATTCAAGTTTCAAGTTTCAAGTCTGCTTTATTGTCAATTTCCACATGTACAGTACATACATACAGATAATCGGAATTGCGTTACTCTCAGACCCCGGTGCATACAGATAACATTAACATTAAAGCCTAAAGAAATAACTAGATCAAATATAACATGTAGATACAACTATACAATAAGGGAATGATAAAAAAAGACATATAATAAAAATAAAAGTTAAGAATAAAGTTAAATAAAGCAGCGCAAGGTAAATGACAGATATAGTGCAAATCAATGAAGTGAACAACAGCGCAGTTAAAAGATTTTTTAGTGCAAAAAAAAAAAAAATCACTTATGTCACAGTGTGACAAATGGCATGTGGAACTTATTCCCGCTGAAGCAGTGTTCCCGGGGGAACGCTTTGAGTGTAACCCTGTTCCCAGGCCTGTGTGTGCGTTTGTTGCTGTGACAACCCCAAATGATGGATTGGCAACAGGTGTGGGGGATTTACTCAGAGTTTGCGTGAGGCCTCATCAACAGTGGAGAGGATAAAAAGCAAGAGAGAGAGGTGGTGCGTGTGGTTTTTCTCCCTTGTGAAAAGTCGTTTTATTGGGTGGTAATAGTTACTGGAGGACGGGTGAATGAAGAGGACAGTGTTGCTTGATGAGGGATTCGAGAACAACAGCAGGAGAGTGAATTACCCTGTTTGCATTGGAGAGGAGCTGAGTAACTGAGAACTGAGTCTTGTAATTGCACACGTTTGACACTGAATTGGATGTGATTTGGAGTGTTTGGATCACGATCATAAATATCACTGAGTGGATTGTATTGATTCATTACCGATCTCTTACCTCTCCCTCCTCTATGAATGGTGATGTGAACTCTGCCTGTGACTGTGAAGAAAAACATCTCAGAACATCCTCAGTGGCAGTGAGGATTGCGCCCTCCCCCTTCCCTTCGGACAGAAACCCGAATGTGAGTGCTGGCTTTAAATTGCACGTCGTGAAGTGAGTTTGCAGTGGCTAAAATTGATGTTTTCCCCCACAATATATGTTTGAAGTGGAATTGTCGTGTGTGTGTGTAAGCTACATTCCTTTTTGCCATGCACTCTCTATGTGTCATGAGGGCTGACTGTCAATAGTAAGAGTCCTGCGACACTGATTTGTTCCAACTGTCTGGATGTTGAGGATTTATCATCTGGGATGTGAATTAACCCCTCTGTTGTGCTAATAGGAGAAGAGATGCCCTGTTGAAATATTTACTATCTGCCTCAGAAAAGCTCTGTGCAACCTGTTGACTTCGAGTCTGCTGTATTCCTGCCATTCAACTGTATGGTGAGAGGTGTTCGCTCCTTCCAATACATGTGAATTGTATACTTGCCTGAAACATCCATTCTGTCTGTCTCAGAAGAAGCCCCATTCAGCCTGTTGACTTCGAGTCTGCTGTATCCCTGCCATTCAACTGTATTGTGAGAAGTGTTCGTTCCTTCCAATGCATGTGAACTGTATACTTGCCTGAAACATCCATTCTGTCTGTCTCAGAAGAAGCCCCATTCAGCCTGTTGACTTCGAGTCTGCTGTATCCCTGCCATTCAACTGTATTGTGAGAAGTGTTCGTTCCTTCCAATGCATGTGAACTGTATACTTGCCTGAAACATCCATTCTGTCTGTCTCAGAAGAAGCCCCATTCAGCCTGTTGACTTCGAGTCTGCTGTATTCCTGCCATTCAACTGTATGGTGAGAAGTGTTCGCTCCTTCCAATGCATGTGAACTGTATACTTGCCTGAAACATCCATTCTGTCTGTCTCAGAAGAAGCCCCATTCGGCCTGTTGACTTCGAGTCTGCTGTATCCCTGCTATTCGTCTGTATTGTGAGAAGTGTTCGTTCCTTCCAATGCATGTGAACTGTATACTTGCCTGAAACATCCATTCTGTCTGTCTCAGAAGAAGCCCCATTCAGCCTGTTGACTTCGAGTCTGTTGTATCCCTGCCATTCAACTGTATGGTGAGAAGTGTTCGCTCCTTCCAATGCATGTGAACTGTATACTTGCCTGAAACATCCATTCTGTCTGTCTCAGAAGAAGCCCCATTCAGCCTGTTGACTTCGAGTCTGCTGTATCCCTGCTATTCATCCGTATTGTGAGAAGTGTTCGTTCCTTCCAACGCATGTGAACTGTATACTTTGTCTAAAGCATCCATTCTGTCTGTTTCAGTAGAAACCCTGCACAGCCTGTTGACTTAGAGTTTGTTGCATCCTTGTGGCCCACCTGTGCTGAGAGAGGTGACTGTCCTTTGTCACGAACGTGAGATGGGCACGCTTTGTCTGGAATATCCACTCTGACGGTGTCAGGAGAAGCCACCTTACTGTAAGACCGTGCACCTGCCGTATACGTACTTGACTGATATCATTCACCTCAAATTCCGTACCTGTGGAAGAAGGAAGGAAGGCTGGAATTACATACTTACCGGAGGAGACTTACCGGACCCCTCACTTGCCAAACACATCCCCACCTCAAGGCTGTGTATCTGCCGTGTACGGACCTGACCGATATCCATCCGTCCCAAATTCTGCATCTGTGAAGAAGGGAAGGGAGTTTGGAAGTATTTAATTACCAGGGGAGACTTACCAGACTGCGGGCTTGCCGATTGTATTCCCACCTGTGAAATACCTACTTGACCACCCATCTGTCCATCTATTGCGGGGCCCGCACAGAGGAAGAGGGCGGGAGAGTCCCCGGTCGCTGCATTGTTTACCTTCAAGCCCTGAGGGTAACAAAGAAGATTTTAGGTTAGGATTCCCAATTTGCTTTTACTTCAAAATAAAACTTGTTAAATTTATCCTCTGTCTCCGACTCTTCCCTCTGATACGCTCCTCGAGGTGGTCCTGGTTTAGGGGTGGGCGCAGTCCAGCTTGGCCCTCCTGACCTGTGACAGATTGGCGTAGTCGGCAGGGTACTACCTCGAGTTGAGCGACCAGAGGTCGAGATGGCAGAAGAGGAAGTGCTTGGGGCACGGCAACCCGTCGTGCCAATCTTTATGGGGGCTCCGTGGGCTCCGAAGTATGGAGGCCCGGGATCCGAAATGAGCTTGTCAATGTGGAAGGTACAGGTGGAGTACCTGGCAGGGCTCCAAGGTCTGAGTGCCCCGCAGCAGGTTCAGTTTGTTTTAAACTCTTTGGAAGGGGAAGCGAGGAGAGAAGTTCAGGCAGCACCGGCAGCAACTCGAGCGACTGTCCAGGCCATTTTTGACTTCCTCACGGGACAATATGGAGACACCACCCCGGTAGCTGTTCTGAGGACGCAATTTTTCAATTCTCGGCAAGGCCCTCGGCAATCTGTTCGGGCATTTACCCTACAATTACGGGAACAGTTTTCTAGACTTACAGGGAGACAGGATCATGGCCTGGGGGGCGAAGAGGTTTTACTACGAGATCAGTTTTTAGTGGGGCTGCGGGAAGGCCCTGTGCGTCAGAGTCTGCGGGTGCAATTTCGACGAACCCCGAACCTGACCTTTGAAGAGCTTCGACAAGAAGCACTGGCCCTTGAGTGTGACCACATGGAGAATGTAGATCCTCCCAGCTGCCTAGCCACGAATGTTGTTAGCACCCCTTCGACTACTACGACATCTGACTGGAAGCAGGCCCTCCGGGAAGAGTTGAAGAGAGATGTGCGGGAACAAATGTCTGACCTATCTAAATCTTTTATGGAGGAGCTTCGGCGAGAGCGCCTCCAGTTGTCCTCTTTACCGCGGGAGCGGGCTTACTCTGATGGGAACCGTCCTCCCGACCGCCGTCCATCCCGACCTTCTGGCTCGCGATTTCAGTGGGATGAGCGTGGGCGTCCCATCTGCAACGGCTGTGGAGAGCCGGGACATTACTTCCGTCAGTGTCCTGCTCGACGTGCATCGCAAGGGGGTTTTTAGAGTTTCCGGCCACTGTGGGTCAAGTGGTCGGGACCCCCTTATCAGACCCCTCTCTGCCTACAACTTCTAGGAGCCGCCTGGTGGGCTGTTGCCCAGTGGTGGTGGTTCAGGTCAATGACCAGAAAGTGCAGTGCCTCTTGGATACAGGCTCCCAAGTGACCCTATTCACCGAAAGCTTGGCCCATGAGTTGTTTGGCACCGAAGGTCGTCCACCTGCGGAAGCCCCCTGGTTGACGCTACGTGGGGCGAATGGTCTTGACATCCCGTATGTGGGATACCTTGTGACTGATCTAAAGATTCAGGGAGTAGTGGTGCCACAGAAAGGAGTGGCGGTCGTACGAGACACATGCCTGGGGTCTCATCGTGCCCTGATTGGGATGAACGTCATTTCGGACTGTTGGGAGGAGCTGTTCCGAAGTAGACCGGCTCGAACAGCTGCAACATCAGCCGGGCAGGAGTGGGACCGCATCAGGGCCGACTGCCGTCGAGTATGTCTGGCCGAACAACAGGGGGATCGGGAAAGCACGGGAAGAGTAGCCTGCCGTTACGCCTTGTCCATTCCAGCTCAGAGTGAGGCTTTGGTCGGGGTCAGGTTGCCTCCTCGACTTTATAGCCCGGAAGATTGGGTCGTGGTGGAACCCCATGAGGATGGTCCCAAGGTGGAAGTTGCTCGAGGATTGGCGACTGTTCAGGGGGGCCGGGTCTCAGTGCGAGTCAGGAACATGAATCCTTTCCCTGTTCACTTGTATCGTCACCAGCGTTTGGCCCGGGTGACCTCAGTGAGGCCCCAGCAGGTTCGTGAACAGGGTGAAGTCAACTTCAATCGGGTAGGCCCGACAGTGGTAGAGGTGGCCCTGACACGAGCAGGTTCGGGGGCGGGAGAGATAGGAGGAGGGTTGCCTACCCACCTGATGGGGGAGTCTTTACGGGGTGAAGGACTAGGAGAAGAGCAATTGGGACAACTCCAAGAGTTCTTGATGGAATGGCAGCACTTGTTTTCCACTCACGATGAGGATTACGGCCGCACGGATGTGGTGCGACATCAAATCCCAACTGGGGATGCTGCACCCAGCCGAGAGCGCTATCGACCCGTGCCCCCGACCTTGTATTCAGAGGTCCGCACCCTTTTGCGAGGGATGCTTGACAAGGGGATTATTCGAGAGAGCAGTAGCCCTTGGGCTGCCCCGATAGTACTGGTTCGAAAGAAAACTGGTTCCTGGAGGTTTTGTGTGGATTACCGAAGGCTGAATCAAGTCACCAAAAGGGATGCTTTCCCGTTGCCTCGAGTTGAAGACTCTCTCACGAGCCTCACACAAGCCACCTGGTATTCCACCCTTGACTTGGCCAGCGGTTACTGGCAGGTGCAGATGGACGAGCATGACCGGGAGAAGACTGCATTCACTACCCCCTTTGGCCTATATGAATGGGACCGGATGCCGTTTGGCCTTTGCAACGCCCCAGCCACGTTCCAACGGCTGATGCAGCGTTGTTTAGGCAACCAACTGATGGATTCCACCCTCGTCTATCTAGACGACGTCATTGTCTACTCCCCAGATTTCAAGTCCCATCTCGAGCACCTAGAGCAAGTCTTCCGTTCCCTAGAGCGATATGGGTTGAAGCTCCAGCCAGACAAGTGCCAGCTCTTCCGCAAAGAGGTTAAATTCTTGGGGCATGTGGTGAGTGCAGCGGGGATTTCAGTTGATCCCGAGAAGGTGGTGGCAGTGCAGGAGTGGGCTGCGCCCAAGACGGTGCGCCAGGTTCGTTCATTCCTGGGCTTCGTGGGTTACTATAGGCGATTCATTAAAGATTTCTCTAAAATCGCTAGGCCGATCAACCAGTTGCTGGGAGGTATGGGACGAGTTCGTGGCCGAGGGTCCCCTTCGATCCAATGGGATCCGGCCTGTGAAGCTGCCTTCCAGAAACTCAAGCAGGAACTACTACAGGCCCCGATCCTAGCCTACGCTGACTTCACACAACCCTTCATCCTGTATACCGATGCTAGCCACCTGGGCTTGGGGGCTGTCTTGGCCCAGAAGCAACAGGGAGAGGAAAAGGTAATCGCCTATGCAAGCCGAAGTTTACATCCAACGGAGAAGAACGACGCCAATTACAGTTCTTTTAAGCTTGAGTTGCTGGCAGTGAAGTGGGCGTTGTGTGAAAAGTTCAAGGATTACTTGTGGGGAGCCAAGGTACGGGTCGTCACGGACAATAACCCGTTGGTTCATTTGCAGACGGCTAAACTGGGGGCGGTGGAACAACGCTGGGTGGCACAACTGGCCAATTTTGACTATCAGCTCCAGTACCGGCCAGGAAGAGAACACACTAATGCCGATGTACTATCAAGGTTACCCGGCGAAGGATCGGCAGGTCAGGTACCAGCACCAGAAGCGGGGTCCGATGAGGGACTGATGGTGGGAGTTGTAGAGGCACCAGGGCAAGTATCGGAGGAAACCCCCCCTTGTTGGGGGTGGGACCCACAGCGATGGAGGCGGTGGCAGGGCGAAGACGGAGATGTAACGTTGGTTCGAACGTGGCTAGAACAGAAGGCCTGGCCTGAGGGTGTGGGACGCCGGACTCAGACTCGGATTGTGCGGGGCCTGCTGGGACAGAGGGGGAGACTCTATTTGAAGGAAGGTGTGCTCTGTAGGGCCCTCCAGGACCCAGGTCGGGGCGATGAGGTCTGTCAAATCGTGGTCCCTGAAGGGCGTTGTCAGGCTTTATTGGAGGCATATCACACCAAGATGGGACATCAGGGGCAGGAGAGGACATTGGCACTGGTGAGGCGACACTTCTACTGGCCCGGAATGGAGGGTGCCACGAGGACTTACCTTCAGAGGTGCCCACGCTGCACGTTGTTTAAGACCAAGAAGGACGTACGGGCACCGCTGGTTCCGATGCAGGCCAAGGCACCGCTACATATGGTGGCCATGGATTATCTGACTTTGGGACGGCCAGTGGATCGGATCCAGAACATCCTTGTGGTAACCGATCTGTTTACTAAGTATGCTTGGGCCATCCCAACTGTGGACCAAACCGCCATTACGACTGCCAACGCCCTTTGGAGGTATGTGATCCAACCATTTGGATGCCCTGAAATTTTCCACTCAGACCAAGGAACCAACTTTGAGTCCAGGGTGATCCATGAGCTGTGCCAACTGTACGGATGCAAGAAGACCCATACGACTCCCTATCACCCCCAAGGGAACGGGGGGTGTGAGAGGTTTAATCAGACCTTGCTGAGTTTATTAGGAACCTTAGAGGAGGAACAGCAAGGCCATTGGGTCGACAGACTCCCGGCGATGGTACAGGCCTATAACAACAGTGTACACAGTACCACTGGTTACGCCCCCACCTACCTGATGTTCGGCAGACATGTGAGACTTCCGATGGATATGCTTCTGGGGACCACTGCAGGGGAAGAGGGAGGTAGTTTGACAGATTGGGTGACGGGACATCATCAACGCCTCCAGTCGGCATACGAACGAGTCTCGGGCCGGATTAACCGAGCAGCGTTGAAGAACAAGAGGTTGTATGACCGGACGGCTCGAGAGGCACCGTTACTACCAGGGGAGAGGGTGCTGGTGCGGGATAATCGCCGACAAGGGAAGGGAAAATTGAGTGACCGGTGGGAGGCTCAGCCGTTTGTCGTTTTGCGACAGCCACATCCAGACCAACCCGTATATGCATTGCGGCCAGAAGGAAAGGCGGGCCCCGAACGGGTGTTACATCGAAATTTGATCCGCCCTTGCCCAAACTACCCAAAACGTGTTGTAGAGAATCCACCGGTTGAAACGTCCGGGATGCCCCCGCTGGTAGGATGGGCGGTGATTCCAGGAGGCCTGGGCCTAGGGCTACGACCTGAAGCACCCATTTCCCCACCTCGACGGTCCCAGCGTGAGAATCGAGGTCAGCCTCCAGCTAGGTTTGGAGACTGGGTGTCTGGAGACCGTTCTCGGGACTAGAACGGTTTGGCGGGGGGGTATGTCACAGTGTGACAAATGGCATGTGGAACTTATTCCCGCTGAAGCAGTGTTCCCGGGGAACGCTTTGAGTGTAACCCTGTTCCCAGGCCTGTGTGTGCGTTTGTTGCTGTGACAACCCCAAATGATGGATTGGCAACAGGTGTGGGGGATTTACTCAGAGTTTGCGTGAGGCCTCATCAACAGTGGAGAGGATAAAAAGCAAGAGAGAGAGGTGGTGCGTGTGGTTTTTCTCCCTTGTGAAAAGTCGTTTTATTGGGTGGTAATAGTTACTGGAGGACGGGTGAATGAAGAGGACAGTGTTGCTTGATGAGGGATTCGAGAACAACAGCAGGAGAGTGAATTACCCTGTTTGCATTGGAGAGGAGCTGAGTAACTGAGAACTGAGTCTTGTAATTGCACACGTTTGACACTGAATTGGATGTGGTTTGGAGTGTTTGGATCACGATCATAAATATCACTGAGTGGATTGTATTGATTCATTACCGATCTCTTACCTCTCCCTCCTCTATGAATGGTGATGTGAACTCTGCCTGTGACTGTGAAGAAAAACATCTCAGAACATCCTCAGTGGCAGTGAGGATTGCGCCCTCCCCCTTCCCTTCGGACAGAAACCCGAATGTGAGTGCTGGCTTTAAATTGCACGTCGTGAAGTGAGTTTGCAGTGGCTAAAATTGATGTTTTCCCCCACAATATATGTTTGAAGTGGAATTGTCGTGTGTGTGTGTAAGCTACATTCCTTTTTGCCATGCACTCTCTATGTGTCATGAGGGCTGACTGTCAATAGTAAGAGTCCTGCGACACTGATTTGTTCCAACTGTCTGGATGTTGAGGATTTATCATCTGGGATGTGAATTAACCCCTCTGTTGTGCTAATAGGAGAAGAGATGCCCTGTTGAAATATTTACTATCTGCCTCAGAAAAGCTCTGTGCAACCTGTTGACTTCGAGTCTGCTGTATTCCTGCCATTCAACTGTATGGTGAGAGGTGTTCGCTCCTTCCAATACATGTGAATTGTATACTTGCCTGAAACATCCATTCTGTCTGTCTCAGAAGAAGCCCCATTCAGCCTGTTGACTTCGAGTCTGCTGTATCCCTGCCATTCAACTGTATTGTGAGAAGTGTTCGTTCCTTCCAATGCATGTGAACTTGTATACTTGCCTGAAACATCCATTCTGTCTGTCTCAGAAGAAGCCCCATTCAGCCTGTTGACTTCGAGTCTGCTGTATCCCTGCCATTCAACTGTATTGTGAGAAGTGTTCGTTCCTTCCAATGCATGTGAACTGTATACTTGCCTGAAACATCCATTCTGTCTGTCTCAGAAGAAGGCCCCATTCAGCCTGTTGACTTCGAGTCTGCTGTATTCCTGCCATTCAACTGTATGGTGAGAAGTGTTCGCTCCTTCCAATGCATGTGAACTGTATACTTGCCTGAAACATCCATTCTGTCTGTCACAGAAGAAGCCCACATTCGGCCCTGTTGACTTCGAGTCTGCTGTATCCCTGCTATTCGTCTGTATTGTGAGAAGTGTTCGTTCCTTCCAATGCATGTGAACTGTATACTTTGCCTGAACATCCATTCTGTCTGTCTCAGAAGAAGCCCCATTCAGCCTGTTGACTTCGAGTCTGTTGTATCCCTGCCATTCAACTGTATGGTGAGAAGTGTTCGCTCCTTCCAATGCATTGTGAACTGTATACTTGCCTGAAACATCCATTCTGTCTGTCTCAGAAGAAGCCCCATTCAGCCTGTTGACTTCGAGTCTGCTGTATCCCTGCTATTCATCCGTATTGTGAGAAGTGTTCGTTCCTTCCAACGCATGTGAACTGTATACTTTGTCTGAAGCATCCATTCTGTCTGTTTCAGTAGAAACCCTGCACAGCCTGTTGACTTAGAGTTTGTTGCATCCTTGTGGCCCACCTGTGCTGAGAGAGGTGACTGTCCTTTGTCACGAACGTGAGATGGGCACGCTTTGTCTGGAATATCCACTCTGACGGTGTCAGGAGAAGCCACCTTACTGTAAGACCGTGCACCTGCCGTATACGTACTTGACTGATATCATTCGCCTCAAATTCCGTACCTGTGGAAGAAGGAAGGAAGGCTGGAATTACATACTTACCGGAGGAGACTTACCGGACCCCTCACTTGCCAAACACATCCCCACCTCAAGGCTGTGTATCTGCCGTGTACGGACCTGACCGATATCCATCCGTCCCAAATTCTGCATCTGTGAAGAAGGGAAGGGAGTTTGGAAGTATTTAATTACCAGAGGAGACTTACCAGACTGCGGGCTTGCCGATTGTATTCCCACCTGTGAAATACCTACTTGACCACCCATCTGTCCATCTATTGCGGGGCCCGCACAGAGGAAGAGGGCGGGAGAGTCCCCGGTCGCTGCATTGTTTACCTTCAAGCCCTGAGGGTAACAAAGAAGATTTTAGGTTAGGATTCCCAATTTGCTTTTACTTCAAAATAAAACTTGTTAAATTTATCCTCTGTCTCCGACTCTTCCCTCTGATACGCTCCTCGAGGTGGTCCTGGTTTAGGGGTGGGCGCAGTCCAGCTTGGCCCTCCTGACCTGTGACACTTATTAAAAATATCTTAAGTCTGATTAAATGAGGTAGTGAGCGGTGAGTGAGCAGACCAATGCTGCACAAGTGACTAGTGCATGTCATCATATAATTGGGAGTTCAGCTTCCTGACAGCCTGGTGGATGAAGCTGTCCTTCAGTCTGCTGGTCCTGGCCTGGAGACTCCGCAGTCTCCTCCCTGATGGTAGCAGGCTGAAGAAGCTGTGTGATGGGTGGGTGGGATCACCTGTTTTTTAAGGGGCGGCAGTGGCTCAGTGGTTCATGTAGGTTGTCTACAAACCGGAAGGTTGGTGGTTCGATCCCCGGCTCCACCTGACCAAGTGTCGAGGTGTCCTTGAGCAAGACACCTAACCCCAGCTGCTCCCGACGAGCTGGATGGCGCCTTGAATGGCAGACACCGCAGTATGTGTGTGAATGAGTGAGTGGATGGGTGAATGTGAGGCAAATTGTAAAGCGCTTTGGATGGCCATGTGGTCTGTTGAAAGCGCTATATAAATGCAGTCCATTTACCATTTACCTGTGATGCAGAGGGCTTTGCGGGTGCGACGTGTTCCATTAACCTCCTGGAGGGAGGGGAGAGAGACACCAATGATCTTCTCAGCTGCTCTCACTATGCGTTGCAGAGTCTTCCGGCAGGACGCGTTGCAGGCGCCATACCACACAGTGATGCAGCTCGTCAGGATGCTCTCGATGGTGCCTCTGTAGAAGGTCTACATGATGGGGGGCGGCTCTGGCTCTTCTCAGTTTGCGGAGCCAGAGCCCCGCCCCCCATCATGTACACCTTCTCTCCTGCTTCAAAAATGACCTAAAAAGAACAACATAGCAAAATCAGAAAAAGTCATTACATTAGTTTCCATTTATAATG
>NW_020524696.1:0-30788 GCF_003368295.1 Carassius auratus
CAATGCATTTGTTTAGTAAGCATTTTATTTCACAAAACTGTATTGAAGTCAATGAGAATTTCATGTTTTGTTCTATTATAGCGCCACCAAGAGGCTCAGTCCCACCATTTTTTTTTATGTGTGCTCAGAGTGAGCCCATACATATGTGTGTCAATTTTGGTGAAAATATCTCAATTCACTTCAGAGTTATAGACATTTATATGAAAAAGCACGTAAAAATTGACTGACTCTTGACTTTGATTGAATATTACTACCCCTTACTATCAATATTTTGGCATTTGGGCATTGGCGTATAGCTATCGACCTATGTTTCCGAACTTCTGACGGTGGTTTCGTCTCGATCAGACAAGCGGTTTCAAAGATATAGCCAAATGTTTTTTAAGCGCTAAATCACAACGCTACACAAACCGTAAGGCGAAACCTAGCATGTTTGGTATCGTAGGACTCGGTAAGGTTTCAGGAGTCCAATTTGATGAGTCTCGTGAAAATAAGTCGACCACACCCAAGGTTATAAGCATTTAAAAAAGAAGATCACCACTAGGTGGCGCTGTTTCGAAACTTCTCACGCTCCTTCAGGACATTGTGCTGATGACCCATACCATGTTTCGTAACAATCCGTTGATGCGTTCTGAAAATACAGCATTTTAGCACAAAATTCAAAATGGCCGACAGTCAAAATGGCCGAAATGGTAAAATTGGATATCAGTCGACTCGGCATGTTGCCCTGAATCTAACAAGACCAATGTTATGATTTTTGGACAAACTGTTTAGAAGTTATAAGCAAAAATAGCAATTTTTCATATCTCCGGACCAGTAGGTGGCGCTGCGCCGAAACGCAGCAAGTAGCCTCAGGTCATGCTTGTTATGACATGTACCAGGTTTGGTCTGAATAGGATAAATCGTTGCAGAGATACAGCCTTACGACTGTTTTTGTAAGCGTTACGTAAAATTTGTTTGAGCGTTTATCGAAAACGGTTTGACGAATCAATTTGATTTGCATAACTTTTGGTCAGCACTGCCTGAGGATGATATGGTTCAATTTCGTGTGAATCGGACAAACCGTCTAGGACGAGTTCGAAAAAGTAGGTTTTTAAAGAAAATTCAAAATGGCGGTCATATTTCTATGACGGAAAATGACTGTAGGGTGCAATCGAATCGGCATGAGCTCAGAAATCAGAGGAAAAAAGAATTTTCGTTGATTGGCCTTAGGGTTAAAAAGTTATTAACAAAATAAAGTGAAATTTTGGACAGTTGGTGGCCGCTAGAGGGAATTGACTTAGACACACCAAAATTGGTGTACTTAATGTTGGCACTGTCCTCTATCAGAATGTCAAACCATTACAACTTTCCCGCATTCGGTTCTATGGGCTGCCATAGACGCCCAGTCGGAAGAATAATAATAATAATAATAAATATAGCTGCAAGCAGCAATAACGGGGCCAAGCACTACAGAAGCAAGCTTCAGACGAACGGCAGGAATGAGTAATTAAGAAAGTTTTAAGATTATTTTAGGCAAATGGCTTGAAAACAATAAACACAACAACTAGTAATAGGATTTATTGGCTTATCACGTGTAACCAATAGGTGGCGCTGTTACCAAATTAGTTTGGAATGGTCAGTGTGAGGTGACGATGACACATACAAAGTTTGGTGCAAATATGTCAAAGCTTTGCAGAGATACAGCCCTCAAATGAATGTTGGCATCATTCCAGCAAACTTGGTTGATGCGCTAAATGAGAACGTTTCGATATATCGACATGAAATCCATAACATTGGTTTGGCAAGCATTGAGTCTGAAGATGATCCAAGTCAAATTTGGTGAAATCGGAACTAACGGTCTAGGAGGAGTTCGAAAAAGTAGGTTTTCAACATTAATCAAAATGGCGGACAGGAAGTTCAGCCAAATAAGGAAAACTTTGGTATCTATGTTCTTGGCTTGACCCAAGGAATCTATAAGATCAGCATCATGTCAATAGCAGATTTAATTCAAAAAGTTATTAGCCTTTATGTACATTGAGTTATAACTTTTGACCACTAGGTGGCGCTGTTTCAAAATAATTTTGAGTACCTTCAGGGGATGGTGTTGTTGGCACATTCTGAGTTTCGGAATATAACACCAATGCATTTGATTAGCATAGCCTTTTATTTCACAAAAGTGTATTGAAGTCAATGGGAATTTCATGTTTTGTTCTATTATAGCGCCACCAAGAGGCTCAGTCCCACCATTTTTTTTATGTGTCATCAGAGTGCGCCCATACATATGCGTGTCAATTTTGGTGAAAATATCTCAATTCACTTCAGAGTTATAGACATTTACATGAAAAAACACATAAAAATTGACTGACTCTTGACTTTGATTGAATATTACTACCCCTTACTATCAATATTTTTGCATTAGGGCATTGGTGTATAGCTATCGACCTATGTTTCCTCTTCTGACGGTGGTTTCGTCTCGATCAGACAAGCGGTTTCGAAGATATAGCCAAATGTTTTTTAAGCGCTAAATCACAACGCTACACAAACCGTAAGGCGAAACCTAGCATGTTTGGTATCGTAGGACTCGGTAAGGTTTCAGGAGTCTAATTTGATGAGTCTCGTGAAAATAAGTCGACCACACCCAAGAGTTATAAGCGTTTAAACAAAGAAGATCACCACTAGGTGGCGCTGTTTCGAAACTTCTCACACTCCTTCAGGACATTGTGCTGATGACCCATACCAAGTTTCGTAACAATCCGTTGCTGCGTTCTTAAAATACAGCATTTTAGCACAAAATTCAATATGGCCGACAGTCAAAATGGCCGAGATGGTAAATTGGATATCAGTCGACTCGGCATGTTGCCCTGAATCTAACAAGACCAATTTTATGATTTTTGGACAAACTGTTTAGAAGTTATGAGCAAAAATAGCAATTTTTCATATCTCCAGACCAGTAGGTGGCACTGGGCCGAAACGCAGCAAGTAGCCTCAGGTCATGCTTGTTATGACATGTACCAGGTTTGGTCTGAATACGATAAATCGTTGCAGAGATACAGCCTTACGACTGTTTTTGTAAGCGTTACGTAAAATTTGTTTGAGCGTTTATCGAAAACAGTTTGACGAATCAATTTGATTTGCATAACTTTTGGTCAGCACTGCCTGAAGATAATCTGGTTCAATTTTCGTGTGAATCGGACAAACCGTCTAGGACGAGTTCGAAAAAGTAGGTTTTTTAAAAAATTCAAAATGGCGGCCATATTTCTATGACAGAAATGACTTCATAGGGTGCAATCGAATCGGCATGAGCTCAGAAATCAGAGGAAAAAAGAATTTTGTTGATTGGCCTTAGGGTTAAAAAGTTATTAACAAAATAAAGTGAAACTTTGGACAGTTGGTGGCGCTAGAGGGAATGTACTTAGACCCACCAAAATTGGTGTACTTAATGTTGGCACTGTCCTCTATCAGAATGTCAAACCATTACAACTTTCCCGCATTTGGTTCTATGGGCTGCCATAGACTCCCAGTCGGAAGAATAATAATATAATAATAATAAATATAGCTGCAAGCAGCAATAACGGGGCCAAGCACTACAGAAGCAAGCTTCAGACGAACGGCAGGAATGAGTAATTAAGACAGTTTTAAGATTATTTTAGGCAAAATGGCTTGAAAACAATAAACACAACAACTAGTAATAGGATTTATTGGCTTATCACGTGTAACCAATAGGTGGCGCTGTTACCAAATTAGTTTGGAATGGTCAGTGTGAGGTGACGATGACACATACAAAGTTTGGTGCAAATATGTCAAAGCTTTGCAGAGATACAGCCTCAAATGCATTTTGGAACCCTTCCAGCAGATTCGTTGATGCGCTAAATGAGAACCGTTTCGTATATCGACACGAAATCCATAACATTTTGCCAGCATGGTCTGAAGATGATCCACGTCAAATTTGGTGAAAATCTGACTAACGGTCTAGGAGGAGTTCGAAAAAGTAGGTTTTCAACATTAATCAAAATGGCGGACAGGAAGTTCAGCCAAATAAGGAAAACTTGGTATCTATGTTCTCGGCCTGACCCAAGGAATCTATAAGATCAGCGTCATGTCAATAGCCAGATTTATTCAAAAGTTATTAGCCTTTATGTAAATTGAGTTATAACTTTTGACCACTAGGTGGCGCTGTTTCAAAATATTTTGAGTACCTTCAGGGGATGGTGTTGTTGGCACATTCTGAGTTTCGTAATATTACACCAATGCATTTGTTTAGTATAGCATTTTATTTCACAAAACTGTATTGAAGTCAATGGGAATTTCATGTTTTGTTCTATTATAGCGCCACCAAGAGGCTCAGTCCCACCATTTTTTTATGTGTCCTCAGAGTGAGCCCATACATATGTGTGTCAATTTTGGTGAAAATATCTCAATTCACTTCAGAGTTATAGACATTTATATGAAAAAGCATGTAAAAAATGACTGACTCTTGACTTTGATTGAATATTACTACCCCTTACTATCAATATTTTGGCATTTGGGCATTGGCGTATAGCTATCGACCTATGTTTCCGAACTTCTGACGGTGGTTTCGTCTCGATCAGACAAGCGGTTTCGAAGATATAGCCAAATGTTTTTTAAGCGCTAAATCACAACGCTACACAAACCGTAAGGCGAAACCTAGCATGTTTGGTATCGTAGGACTCGGTAAGGTTTCAGGAGTCCAATTTGATGAGTCTCGTGAAAATAAGTCGACCACACCCAAAGTTATAAGCATTTAAAAAAGAAGATCACCACTAGGTGGCGCTGTTTCGAAACTTCTCACGCTCCTTCAGGACATTGTGCTGATGACCCATACCAAGTTTCGTAACAATCCGTTGATGCGTTCTTAAAATACAGCATTTTAGCACAAAATTCAAAATGGCCGACAGTCAAAATGGCCGAAATGGTAAAATTGGATATCAGTCGACTCGGCATGTTGCCCTGAATCTAACAAGACCAATGTTATGATTTTTGGACAAACTGTTTAGAAGTTATAAGCAAAAATAGCAGTTTTTCATATCTCCGGACCAGTAGGTGGCGCTGCGCCGAAACACAGCATGTTGCCTCAGGTCATGCTTGTTATGACATGTACCAAGTTTGGTCTGAATAGGATAAGTCGTTGCCGAGATACAGCCTTACGACTGTTTTTGTAAGCACTACGTAAAATTTGTTAGAGCGTTTATCGAAAACGGTTTGACGAATCAATTTGATTTGCATAACTTTTGGTCAGCACTGCCTGAGGATGATCTGGTTCAATTTTCGTGTGAATCGGACAAACCGTCTAGGACGAGTTCGAAAAAGTAGGTTTTTAAAAAAATTCAAAATGGCGGCCATATTTCTATGACGGAAAATGACTTCGTAGGGTGCAATCGAATCGGCATGAGCTCAGAAATTAGAGGAAAAAAGAATTTTGTTGATTGGCCTTACGGTTAAAAAGTTATTAACAAAATTAAAGTGAAATTTTGGACAGTTGGTGGCGCTAGAGGGAATGTCTTAGACACACCAAAATTGGTGTACTTAATGTTGGCACTGTCCTCTATCAGAATGTCAAACCATTACAACTTTCCCGCATTCGGTTCTATGGGCTGCCATAGACTCCCAGTCGGAAGAATAATAATAATAATAAATATAGCTGCAAGCAGCAATAACGGGGCCAAGCACTACAGAAGCAAGCTTCAGACGAACGGCAGGAATGAGTAATTAAGACAGTTTTAAGATTATTTTAGGCAAAATGGCTTGAAAACAATAAACACAACAACTAGTAATAGGATTTATTGGCTTATCACGTGTAACCAATAGGTGGCGCTGTTACCAAATTAGTTTGGAATGGTCAGTGTGAGGTGACGATGACACATACAAAGTTTGGTGCAAATATGTCAAAGCTTTGCAGAGATACAGCCTCAAATGCATTTTGGCACCCTTCCAGCAGTTTCGTTGATGCGCTAAATGAGAACCGTTTCGTATATCGACACGAAATCCATAACATTTTGCCAGCATGGTCTGAAGATGATCCACGTCAAATTTGGTGAAAATCTGACAAACGGTCTAGGAGGAGTTCGAAAAAGTAGGTTTTCAACATTAATCAAAATGGCGGACAGGAAGTTCAGCCAAATAAGGAAAACTTTGATATCTATGTTCTCGGCTTGACCCAAGGAATCTATGAAGACCAGCATCATGTCAATAGCCAGATTTATTCAAAAGTTATTAGCCTTTATGTAAATTGAGTTATAACTTTTGACCACTAGGTGGCGCTGTTTCAAAATATTTTGAGTACCTTCAGGGGATGGTGTTGTTGGCACATTCTGAGTTTCGTAATATTACACCAATGCATTTGTTTAGTATAGCATTTTATTTCACAAAACTGTATTGAAGTCAATGAGAATTTCATGTTTTGTTCTATTATAGCGCCACCAAGAGGCTCAGTCCCACCATTTTTTTTATGTGTGCTCAGAGTGAGCCCATACATATGTGTGTCAATTTTGGTGAAAATATCTCAATTCACTTCAGAGTTATGGACATTTATATGAAAAAGCATGTAAAAATTGACTGACTCTTGACTTTGATTGAATATTACTACCCCTTACTATCAATATTTTGGCATTTGGGCATTGGCGTATAGCTATCGACCTATGTTTCCGAACTTCTGACGGTGGTTTCGTCTCGATCAGACAAGCGGTTTCAAAGATATAGCCAAATGTTTTTTAAGCGCTAAATCACAACGCTACACAAACCGTAAGGCGAAACCTAGCATGTTTGGTATCGTAGGACTCGGTAAGGTTTCAGGAGTCCAATTTGGTGAGTCTCGTGAAAATAAGTCGACCACACCCAAGGTTATAAGCATTTTAAAAAGAATGATCACCACTAGGTGGCGCTGTTTCGAAACTTCTCACGCTCCTTCAGGACATTGTGCTGATGACCCATACCATGTTTCGTAACAATCCGTTGATGCGTTCTGAAAATACAGCATTTTAGCACAAAATTCAAAATGGCCGACAGTCAAAATGGCCGAGATGGTAAAATTGGATATCAGTCGACTCGGCATGTTGCCCTGAATCTAACAAGACCAATGTTATGATTTTTGGACAAACTGTTTAGAAGTTATAAGCAAAAATAGCAATTTTTCCATATCTCCGGACCAGTAGGTGGCGCTGCGCCGAAACGCAGCAAGTAGCCTCAGGTCATGCTTGTTATGACATGTACCAGGTTTGGTCTGAATACGATAAATCGTTGCAGAGATACAGCCTTACGACTGTTTTTGTAAGCGTTACGTAAAATTTGTTTGAGCGTTTATCGAAAACGGTTTGACGAATCAATTTGATTTGCATAACTTTTGGTCAGCACTGCCTGAAGATGATCTGGTTCAATTTTCGTGTGAATCGGACAAACCGTCTAGGACGAGTTCGAAAAAGTAGGTTTTTCAAAAAATTCAAATGGCGGCCATATTTCTATGACGGAAAATGACTTCATAGGGTGCAATCGAATCGGCATGAGCTCAGAAATCAGAGGAAAAAAGAATTTCGTTGATTGGCCTTACGGTTAAAAAGTTATTAACAAAATTAAAGTGAAATTTTGGACAGTTGGTGGCGCTAGAGGGAATGTCTTAGACACACCAAATTGGTGTACTTAATGTTGGCACTGTCCTCTATCAGAATGTCAAACCATTACAACTTTCCCGCATTCGGTTCTATGGGCTGCCATAGACTCCCAGTCGGAAGAATAATAATAATAATAAATATAGCTGCAAGCAGCAATAACGGGGCCAAGCACTACAGAAGCAAGCTTCAGACGAATGGCAGGAATGAGTAATTAAGACAGTTTTAAGATTATTTTAGGCAAAATGGCTTGAAAACAATAAACACAACAACTAGTAATAGGATTTATTGGCTTATCACGTGTAACCAATAGGTGGCGCTGTTACCAAATTAGTTTGGAATGGTCAGTGTGAGGTGACGATGACACATACAAAGTTTGGTGCAAATATGTCAAAGCTTTGCAGAGATACAGCCTCAAATGCATTTTGGCACCCTTCCAGCAGATTCGTTGATGCGCTAAATGAGAACCGTTTCGTATATCGACACGAAATCCATAACATTTTGCCAGCATGGTCTGAAGATGATCCACGTCAAATTTGGTGAAAATCTGACTAAACGGTCTAGGAGGAGTTCGAAAAAGTAGGTTTTCAACATTAATCAAAATGGCGGACAGGAAGTTCAGCCAAATAAGGAAAACTTGTATCTATGTTCTCGGCTTGACCCAAGGAATCTATAAGACCAGCGTCATGTCAATAGCCAGATTTATTCAAAAGTTATTAGCCTTTATGTAAATTGAGTTATAACTTTTGACCACTAGGTGGCGCTGTTTCAAAATATTTTGAGTACCTTCAGGGGATGTGTTGTTGGCACATTCTGAGTTTCGTAATATAACACCAATGCATTTGTTTAGTATAGCATTTTATTTCACAAAACTGTATTGAAGTCAATGGGAATTTCATGTTTTGTTCTATTATAGCGCCACCAAGAGGCTCAGTCCCACCATTTTTTTATGTGTCATCAGAGTGAGCCCATACATATGTGTGTCAATTTTGGTGAAAATATCTCAATTCACTTCAGAGTTATAGACATTTACATGAAAAAACACGTAAAAATGACTGACTCTTGACTTTGATTGAATATTACTACCCCTTACTATCAATATTTTTGGCATTTGGGCATTGGCGTATAGCTATCGACCTATGTTTCCGAACTTCTGACGGTGGTTTCGTCTCGATCAGACAAGCGGTTTCGAAGATATAGCCAAATGTTTTTTAAGCGCTAAATCACAACGCTACACAAACCGTAAGGCAAAACCTAGCATGTTTGGTATCGTAGGACTCGGTAAGGTTTCAGGAGTCCAATTTGATGAGTCTGGTGAAAATAAGTCGACCACACCCAAAGTTATAAGCATTTAAAAAAGAAGATCACCACTAGGTGGCGCTGTTTCGAAACTTCTCACGCTCCTTCAGGACATTGTGCTGATGACCCATACCATGTTTCGTAACAATCCGTTGATGCGTTCTGAAAATACAGCATTTTAGCACAAAATTCAAAATGGCCGACAGTCAAAATGGCCGAAATGGTAAAATTGGATATCAGTCGACTCGGCATGTTGCCCTGAATCTAACAAGACCAATGTTATGATTTTTGGACAAACTGTTCAGAAGTTATAAGCAAAAATAGCAGTTTTTCATATCTCCGGACCAGTAGGTGGCGCTGCGCCCAATCACAGCATGTTGCCTCAGGTCATGCTTGTTATGACATGTACCAAGTTTGGTCTGAATAGGATAAGTCGTTGCCGAGATACAGCCTTACGACTGTTTTTGTAAGCACTACATAAAATTTGTTTGAGCGTTTATCGAAAACGGTTTGACGAATCAATTTGATTTGCATAACTTTTGGTCAGCACTGCCTGAGGATGATATGGTTCAATTTTCGTGTGAATCGGACAAACCGTCTAGGACGAGTTCGAAAAAGTAGGTTTTTAAAGAAATTCAAAATGGCGGTCATATTTCTATGACGGAAATGACTTCGTAGGGTGCAATCGAATCGGCATGAGCTCAGAAATCAGAGGAAAAAAGAATTTCGTTGATTGGCCTTAGGGTTAAAAAGTTATTAACAAAATTAAAGTGAAATTTTGGACAGTTGGTGGCGCTAGAGGGATTGACTTAGACACACCAAAATTGGTGTACTTAATGTTGGCACTGTCCTCTATCAGAATGTCAAACCATTACAACTTTCCCGCATTCGGTTCTATGGGCTGCCATAGACGCCCAGTCGGAAGAATAATAATAATAATAAATATAGCTGCAAGCAGCAATAACGGGGCCAAGCACTACAGAAGCAAGCTTCAGACGAACGGCAGGAATGAGTAATTAAGACAGTTTTAAGATTATTTTAGGCAAAATGGCTTGAAAACAATAACACAACAACTAGTAATAGGATTTATTGGCTTATCACGTGTAACCAATAGGTGGCGCTGTTACCAAATTAGTTTGGAATGGTCAGTGTGAGGTGACGATGACACATACAAAGTTTGGTGCAAATATGTCAAAGCTTTGCAGAGATACAGCCTCAAATGCATTTTGGCACCCTTCCAGCAGATTTGTTGATGCGCTAAATGAGAACCGTTTCGTATATCGACACGAAATCCATAACATTTTGCCAGCATGGTCTGAAGATGATCCACGTCAAATTTGGTGAAAATCTGACTAACGGTCTAGGAGGAGTTCGAAAAAGTAGGTTTTCAACATTAATCAAAATGGCGGACAGGAAGTTCAGCCAAATAAGGAAAACTTGTATCTATGTTCTCGACTTGACCCAAGGAATCTATAAAGACCAGCGTCATGTCAATAGCCAGATTTATTCAAAAGTTATTAGCCTTTATGTAAATTGAGTTATAACTTTTGACCACTAGGTGGCGCTGTTTCAAAATATTTTGAGTACCTTCAGGGGATGGTGTTGTTGGCACATTCTGAGTTTCGGAATATAACACCAATGCATTTGTTTAGTATAGCCTTTTATTTCACAAAACTGTATTGAAGTCAATGGGAATTTCATGTTTTGTTCTATTATAGCGCCACCAAGAGGCTCAGTCCCACCATTTTTTTATGTGTCATCAGAGTGAGCCCATACATATGCGTGTCAATTTTGGTGAAAATATCTCAATTCACTTCAGAGTTATAGACATTTACATGAAAAAACACGTAAAAATTGACTGACTCTTGACTTTGATTGAATATTACTACCCCTTACTATCAATATTTTGGCATTTGGGCATTGGCGTATAGCTATCGACCTATGTTTCCGAACTTCTGACGGTGGTTTCGTCTCGATCAGACAAGCGGTTTCGAAGATATAGCCAAATGTTTTTTAAGCGCTAAATCACAACGCTACACAAACCGTAAGGCAAACCTAGCATGTTTGGTATCGTAGGACTCGGTAAGGTTTCAGGAGTCCAATTTGATGAGTCTCGTGAAAATAAGTCGACCACACCCAAAGTTATAAGCATTTAAAAAAGAAGATCACCACTAGGTGGCGCTGTTTCGAAACTTCTCATACTCCTTCAGGACATTGTGCTGATGACCCATACCATGTTTCGTAACAATCCGTTGATGCGTTCTGAAAATACAGCATTTTAGCACAAAATTCAAAATGGCCGACAGTCAAAATGGCCGAAATGGTCAAATTGGATATCAGTCGACTCGGCATGTTGCCCTGAATCTAACAAGACCAATGTTATGATTTTTGGACAAACTGTTCAGAAGTTATAAGCAAAAATAGCAGTTTTTCATATCTCCGGATCAGTAGGTGGCGCTGCGCCCAATCACAGCATGTTGCCTCAGGTCATGCTTGTTATGACATGTACCAAGTTTGGTCTGAATAGGATAAGTCGTTGCCGAGATACAGCCTTACGACTGTTTTTGTAAGCACTACATAAAATTTGTTAGAGCGTTTATCGAAAACGGTTTGACGAATCAATTTGATTTGCATAACTTTTGGTCAGCACTGCCTGAAGATGATCTGGTTCAATTTTCGTGTGAATCGGACAAACCGTCTAGGACGAGTTCGAAAAAGTAGGTTTTTAAAGAAATTCAAAATGGCGGCCATATTTCTATGACGGAAATGACTTCGTAGGGTGCAATCGAATCGGCATGAGCTCAGAAATCAGAGGAAAAAAGAATTTTGTTGATTGGCCTTAGGGTTAAAAAGTTATTAACAAAATTAAAGTGAAATTTTGGACAGTTGGTGGCGCTAGAGGGAATGACTTAGACACACCAAAATTGGTGTACTTAATGTTGGCACTGTCCTCTATCAGAATGTCAAACCATTACAACTTTCCCGCATTCGGTTCTATGGGCTGCCATAGACGCCCAGTCGGAAGAATAATAATAATAATAAATATAGCTGCAAGCAGCAATTACGGGGCCAAGCACTCCAACGGCAAATGTAGGAGCTAAGCATCGCATGAAGCATCACACCAAATTCATTAATGAGCAATAACAGCAATTTTGGAATTATTGTAATTGAAATGGCAAAAAAAAAATCATAATACCACCTCTAGTAGCATGATTACTTGGCTTATCAAGCTTGACCAATAGGTGGCACTGTTATAAAATCAATTTGGTGTACTCTGTGTGACTTTTCAATGACACACACAAAGTTTGGTGTCAATATGCCAAAGCATTCCAGGGATACAGCCTCAAGTGTCATTTTCTCATTGTGCCTCAAATTCGTCGATGTGGTATGCGAAAACGGTTTTGTCTATCGACTCAAAAGCCATAACTTTGAGTCAGCATAGTCTGAAGATCATTTGATTCGAATTTGGTGAAAATCGGACCTACGGTTGATGAGGAGTTCGACAAAGTAGGTTTTCAACATAAATCAAAATGGCGGACCGGAAGTTCAGCTTACTATGGTATATTTGGTATCTATGTTATCGGCATAAACCAGGGAATATTTTGAGCCCAGTTTCCATTCGAATGGGCTAATGCAATAAAAAGTTATTAGCATTTTAAAAGTGTAATTATTCATGGTTAATGAATGGTTTATTACTCTTGACCAATAGGTGGCGCTGTTACCAAATTTATGTGGCATGGTCAGTGTGAGGTGGCGATGACACATACAAAGTTTGGTGCAAATATGTCAAAGTGTTGCAGAGATACAGCCTCAAATGCATTTTGGCACCCTTCCAGCAAATTCGTTGATGCGCTAAATGAGAACCGTTACGTATATCGACACAAAATCCATAACTTTTTGCCAGCATGGTCTGAAGATGATTCACGTCAAATTTGGTGAAAATTGGGCTAACGGTCTAGGAGGAGTTCGAAAAAGTAGGTTTTCAACATTAAGCAAAATGGCGGACAGGAAGTAAGGCCAATTTTCACATTATTGGTATCAATACTCTCGGCATGACCCACAGAATATAGCGAGACCATTTTAATTTTAATAGACTAATTTATTCAAAAGTTATTAGCATTTATGTGATATTTCATTATAACTATTGGCCACAAGGTGGCGCTGCCACCAAACTTTTTGAGTACCTTCAGGGCATGGAGCCGAATATTTTTGTAATTATTTGCGAAACGATACGATGCTGCGTTCAAAAAATACAGCATTTTAAACATAATTCAAAATGGCCGACGCCTAAAATGGCCGACACAGGAAAATTGGATATCATTCGACTCGACATGACTCACTGAATCTAAAGAGACCAGTTGTGTGATTTTTGGCCAAACCATTCAGTAGTTATAAGCCAAAATATGCATTTTTCATATCTCCTGACCACTAGGTGGCGCTGTGTCGAAACACTGCAGGTAGTCTCAGTTCATGCTTGTTATAACACACGCCAAGTTTGGTCTCAATATGACAAACCGTTGCCGGGATATAGCCTCACGTGCATGTTTGCGTGCTTTTCGTCAAATTTGTTTACGTGTCATTCGACAACAGTTGGACGAATCAACTTGAATTCCATAACTTTTTGCCAGCATGGTCTGAAGATGATCTGAGCCAATTTTCGTGGCAATCGGACTAACCGTCTAGGACGAGTTCGAAAAAGTAGGTTTTTCGAATAATTGAAAATAGCGAAAAAACTAAACCTTGCGATTTTTGAATTTTAGGGTTCATTCGACTTGGCCTGAGCCAAGGATTCAGAGGAAAAAAGAATTTCCATTTTCTGGCTTACGGTTCAAAAGTTATTAGCATACAAACATTGAAAGTTTGGACAAGTGGTGGCGCTAGAGAGTAGGAGTTAGAGACTTCAAATTTGCTATAGTTAATGTTGGGACTGTCCTCTATCAGTGTGCCAAATTATACAACTTTCCCGCAATCGGTTCTATGGGCTGCCATAGACTTGCGGCGGAAGAAGAAGAAGAAGAAGAAATAATAATAACGCCAACGATACAATAGGTGCCTACGCACCTTCGGTGCTTGGCCCCTAAAAATATAGCTGCAAGCAGCAATCACGGGGCCAAGCATTCCAGCGGCAACATCAGGAGCTAAGCATGTACATCAGACCAATGCAACAATGAATAATGAAATTAATAATTGCATGATTGTAATTGAAATGGCTGAAAATCGTTAATAAAAGTTCCACAGCGAGGAGCTAAGCATGGCATGGAGCATCAGACCAAATGCAACGAGTAAGAAAAGCAATTATTGGAAGAGTGTAATTGAAACAGCCAGTAAAACTCCAGTAAAATGATGCATTATCATTTTTGGAAAATAGGTGGCGCTGTAATCAAATCGCTTTGTTGTGTTCTGTGGGAGGTGACAATGTTGTGGGCAATTTCTTTCAAAATACTTACAGACCTTTAGGGCAATGAGTCGAACATGCCCACCGAGTTTCGTTCCGATCGACTTCCATTAACCTTGTCAAATAGGTGCTTAAAGTTGTTTGGCCAATGGCGGCCATGTTTTTTAAGATAAGTGAAATTCCTCATAGAGCACTTGTGCCACATTGGGCCATATCAATTTTCAAGTTGATTGGATCAACGGTTGCTTAGTTATAGCCATTTGATTTTTTTTCATCCTGTAGCGCCACCAAGTGGCAGATATGGAAAAAAAAATAATAATTTGACTAAAGTTTTTGTTCATGCATATGAGTTCTGAGTTTGGTGAAGATATCTCATTTTGTTCCCGAGTTATAGCCTTTTTCGTAAAATTGGTCCACGAATTTGAATGTTTTGGGTCACCTGGTTTTTTGTTCAGTCTTGATCAAACCACTGCAATAATATTCTCTGGACTCTCTAGATCAATAATTTTCAAAAATATGTTGCATTTTGTCCTTTGGTTAGCTATAAGAGGTCATTTAGGAAAGGGCCGTGGCCACATGTAACCTAAAGCCTATAAAACTGAAACAAAAACTCAAAACTTTATGAAACTTGGTTATAACATGTGAAAGATGACCCACCAAGCATGCAAAGTTTCATTAAGATCAGAAAATAGCTGGTGCTATAACAGTTAAAATGGCCTAAAAAACAAAAGATTTCTGTTGTGAATGGCATTAAACTGCAAAAAAAAAGGGGTAATATAATCACACATGCATTAGATCTGTATTTTTTCTAAACAATCATGCAAAATTTAACAGAGATTAGGTAAAAAAGAACACTGTAATATTTATAAAGCTTCAAAACCCAGTGTTGAATAAAAAATTGCAATTATAACCACTAGATGTCACCGGAAGACCACTAATGAGCTCACTAAAGACTAAAACATTACAGTTTATGGGCTTGTTGAGGGATTCATCTAGAAAAAATGTATATTACTATTATTTAATATTACTGTTCAAGCATTTCAGATCACATTGAGTCAAAGTTTACCAATTTATTCATACAGATATATCTAATGTTTATAATTATGCCAGATTATGATTGCAATGAAACCTGAAAAATGACATAGAAGCCCATAAAAACAGAAGACTTGCAATAGGTTTTATCACCCATCATTTATTTTAATTATCTATATATATAACAAAATGTGTGCATCTGTGTGTGGGTTTAAGCATGCTTATTGAGTATTAATATATTAGAGTTTAAACATTTCGTATGTTCTGTGTGTGTCTGTAATCTATTTCTATTCTATTATACTGTCAGCCATATCTAGGTTATTTAAAATCAGTGCAGTACTATTATCTAGACTGTGAAATTATACATAAATTGCGTATGCTTCTTTGGAATGAAATTAAGACAACATATAACAGTTATAAAGGTTAAAGAGACAGTGTTGTATGATAAATTGCATTTACTTCGACCACGTTGATGTCAACTGGTGATGAAGATCCACTGATATTGGGCTTTGCAGAGATATTATGCATCAGATCTTCATTTTTGTGAAGATGCCTGTACAGTTGAAGCATGCTGCTGCGTCTAGGTCACAATTTCAAAATAATAAAATCACTTACGGTTTCGTCTCATTGATCACTGAATATTTCCATAAAACTTTTTTGTCAGAGCTAACGGTCCTGAAGATGATCTGATTCAACTTTTAGTGAAAGAATCGGAACAAACGGTTGAGGATGAGTTTAAAAAAAAAGGTTTTTCAACTGAAGTCCACAAATGGCGGACAGGGAAGTTTTGCTTAATATTGACATAATTGGTATGTATGTTGTCGGCATGTCCCAAGGAACATTTTGAGACATGTTTCATGATAATAGGCTAATGCAATCAAAAGTTATTAGCATTATTGGAAATGTAATAATTAGCGGTTATTGATTGGTTTATTACTCTTGACCAATAGGTGGCGCTGTGACCAAAATGATGTGGCGTGGTCAATGTGATGTGACAATGTCACATATTAAGTTTTGTGTAAATATCTCCAACCTTTGCAGAGATACAGCCTCAGATGCAGTTTGGCATCTTTCCAGCAAATTCGTTGGTACGCTAATTGAAAACGGTTACGTGTATCGACACAAATTCCATAACTTTTTGCCAGCATGGTCTGAAGATGATCCAAATCAAATTTGGTGAAAATCTGAGCAACGGTCTAGGAGGAGTTCGAAAAAGTAGGTTTTCAACATGAATCAAAATGGCGGACAGGAAATTTTGCCAAAATTGACAAATGGGGTATCGGTGTTCTCGGCATGACCCAAGGAATCTATCAACATCAGCTTTGTTACAATAGGCTAATGTATGCAAAAGTTATTAGCATTTTTCGAAAAAATCGTTATAACTATTGACCACAAGGTGGCGCTGCCCCCAATTTTTTTGTGTACATTCAGGGCATGGAGCCGGACATTTTTGTAATTATTTGCGAAACGATACGGAACTTCATTCTTAAGATACAGCAATTTACAACTAAATCCAAAATGGCCGACGCCCAAAATGGCCGAATTGGGAAAATTCGGTATCATTCGACTCGGAATGATGCACTGAATCTAAAGACACCACTTTTGTGATTTTTGGCAAAACCGTTCAGAAGTTATGAGCAAAAACATGCATTTTTCATATCTCCTGACCACTAGGGGGCACAGCGCCGAAACACTGCAGGTAGTCCCAGGGAATGGTTGTTATAAGACCCACCAAGATTGGTCTCAATAGGCCAAACCGTTGCGGAGATATAGCCTCACGTTCACGTTTGCGTGCTTTTCGAAGAATTCGTTCATGAGCTATTCGGAAACGGTTTGAGAAATCAACTTGAATTCCATAACTTTTTGCCAGCATGGTCTGAAGATTATCTGATTCAATTTTCGTGACAATCGGTGCAACGGCCTAGGACGAGTTCGAAAAAGTAGGTTTTACGAACAATTGACGATAGCGAAAAAACTAAGCCTTGCGATTTTTGAATTTCGGTGTCCATTCGACTCGGCATGAGCCAAGGAATCACAGGAAAAAAGAATTTTCATTTTGTGGCTTACGGTTCAAGAGTTATTAGCATCAAGTTTTTGAAAGTTTAGACAATTGGTGGCGCTAGAGAGTTTGAGTTAGAGACTTCAAATTTGCTACGGTTAATGTTCAGACAGTCCTCTATTAGTGTGCCAAATTATACAACTTTCCCGCAATCGGTTCTATGGGCTACCATAGACTTGGGGTGGAAGAAGAAGAAATAATAAATATAGCTGCAAGCAGCAATTACGGGGCCAAGCACTCCAACGGCAAATGTAGGAGCTAAGCATGGCATGAAGCATCACACCAAATACATTAATGAGCAATAACAGTAATTTTGGAATTATTGTAATTGAAATGGCAAAAAAAAAATCATAATACCACCTCTAGTAGCATGATTACTTGGCTTATAAAGTTTGACCAATAGGTGGCACTGTTATGAAATCAATTTGGTGTACTCTGTTTGACTTTTCAATGACACACACAAAGTTTGGTGTTAATATGCCACAGCATTCCAGAGATGCAGCCTCAAGTGTCATTTTGTCATTGTGTTTCAACTTCGTCGCTTTGGTATGCGAAAACGGTTTTGTCTATCGACACAAAATCCATAACTTTGTGTCAACATAGTCTGAAGATCATCTGATTCGAATTTGGTGAAAATTGGACATACGGTTCATGAGGAGTTCGAAAAAGTAGGTTTTCCACATAAATCAAAATGGTGGACCGGAACTTCAGTAAACACTGGCATATTTGGTATCTATGTTATCGGCATAAGCCAGGGAATATTTTGAGCCCAGTTTCGTTGCAATAGGCTAATGGACTAAAAAGTTATTAGCATTTTAAAAAGTGTAATTACTCATGGTTAATGAATGGTTTATTACTCTTGACCAATAGGTGGCGCTGTTACCAAATTTATGTGGCATGGTCAGTGTGAGGTGGCGATGACACATACAAAGTTTGGTGCAAATATGTCAAAGTGTTGCAGAGATACAGCCTCAAATGCATTTTGGCACCCTTCCAGCAAATTCGTTGATGCGCTAAATGAGAACCGTTACGTATATCGACACAAAATCCATAACTTTTTGCCAGCATGGTCTGAAGATGATTCACGTCAAATTTGGTGAAAATTGGGCTAACGGTCTAGGAGGAGTTCGAAAAAGTAGGTTTTCAACATTAAGCAAAATGGCGGACAGGAAGTAAGGCCAATTTTCACATTATTGGTATCAATACTCTCGGCATGACCCACAGAATATAGCGAGACCATTTTAATTTTAATAGACTAATTTATTCAAAAGTTATTAGCGTTTATGTGATATTTCATTATAACTATTGGCCACAAGGTGGCGCTGCCACCAAACTTTTTGAGTACCTTCAGGGCATGGAGCCGAATATTTTTGTAATTATTTGCGAAACGATACGATGCTGCGTTCAAAAAATACAGCATTTTGAAACATAATTCAAAATGGCCGACGCCTAAAATGGCCGACACAGGAAAATTGGATATCATTCGACTCGACATGACTCACTGAATCTAAAGAGACCAGTTGTGTGATTTTTGGCCAAACCATTCAGTAGTTATAAGCCAAAATATGCATTTTTCATATCTCCTGACCACTAGGTGGCGCTGTGTCGAAACACAGCAGGTAGTCTCAGTTCATGCTTGTTATAACACACGCCAAGTTTGGTCTCAATATGACAAACCGTTGCCGGGATATAGCCTCACGTGCATGTTTGCGTGCTTTTCGTCAAATTTGTTTACGTGTCATTCGACAACAGTTGGACGAATCAACTTGAATTCCATAACTTTTTGCCAGCATGGTCTGAAGATGATCTGAGCCAATTTTCGTGGCAATCGGACTAACCGTCTAGGACGAGTTCGAAAAAGTAGGTTTTTCGAATAATTGAAAATAGCGAAAAAACTAAACCTTGCGATTTTTGAATTTTGGGGTTCATTCGACTTGGCCTGAGCCAAGGATTCAGAGGAAAAAAGAATTTCCATTTTCTGGCTTACGGTTCAAAAGTTATTAGCATACAAACATTGAAAGTTTGGACAAGTGGTGGCGCTAGAGAGTAGGAGTTAGAGGCTTCAAATTTGCTATAGTTAATGTTGGGACTGTCCTCTATCAGTGTGCCAAATTATACAACTTTCCCGCAAACGGTTCTATGGGCTGCCATAGACTTGCGGCGGAAGAAGAAGAAGAAGAATAATAATATAGCTGCAAGCAGCAATTACGGGGCCAAGCACTCCAACGGCAAATGTAGGAGCTAAGCATGGCATGAAAGCATCACACCAAATACATTAATGAGCAATAACAGTAATTTTGGAATTATTGTAATTGAAATGGCAAAAAAAAAATCATAATACCACCTCTAGTAGCATGATTACTTGGCTTATAAAGTTTGACCAATAGGTGGCACTGTTATGAAATCAATTTGGTGTACTCTGTTTGACTTTTCAATGACACACACAAAGTTTGGTGTTAATATGCCACAGCATTCCAGAGATGCAGCCTCAAGTGTCATTTTGTCATTGTGTTTCAACTTCGTCGCTTTGGTATGCGAAAACGGTTTTGTCTATCGACACAAAATCCATAACTTTGTGTCAACATAGTCTGAAGATCATCTGATTCGAATTTGGTGAAAATTGGACATACGGTTCATGAGGAGTTCGAAAAAGTAGGTTTTCCACATAAATCAAAATGGTGGACCGGAACTTCAGTAAACACTGGCATATTTGGTATCTATGTTATCGGCATAAGCCAGGGAATATTTTGAGCCCAGTTTCGTTGCAATAGGCTAATGGACTAAAAAGTTATTAGCATTTTAAAAAGTGTAATTACTCATGGTTAATGAATGGTTTATTACTCTTGACCAATAGGTGGCGCTGTTACCAAATTTATGTGGCATGGTCAGTGTGAGGTGGCGATGACACATACAAAGTTTGGTGCAAATATGTCAAAGTGTTGCAGAGATACAGCCTCAAATGCATTTTGGCACCCTTCCAGCAAATTCGTTGATGCGCTAAATGAGAACCGTTACGTATATCGACACAAAATCCATAACTTTTTGCCAGCATGGTCTGAAGATGATTCACGTCAAATTTGGTGAAAATTGGGCTAACGGTCTAGGAGGAGTTCGAAAAAGTAGGTTTTCAACATTAAGCAAAATGGCGGACAGGAAGTAAGGCCAATTTTCACATTATTGGTATCAATACTCTCGGCATGACCCACAGAATATAGCGAGACCATTTTAATTTTAATAGACTAATTTATTCAAAAGTTATTAGCGTTTATGTGATATTTCATTATAACTATTGGCCACAAGGTGGCGCTGCCACCAAACTTTTTGAGTACCTTCAGGGCATGGAGCCGAATATTTTTGTAATTATTTGCGAAACGATACGATGCTGCGTTCAAAAAATACAGCATTTTGAAACATAATTCAAAATGGCCGACGCCTAAAATGGCCGACACAGGAAAATTGGATATCATTCGACTCGACATGACTCACTGAATCTAAAGAGACCAGTTGTGTGATTTTTGGCCAAACCATTCAGTAGTTATAAGCCAAAATATGCATTTTTCATATCTCCTGACCACTAGGTGGCGCTGTGTCGAAACACTGCAGGTAGTCTCAGTTCATGCTTGTTATAACACACGCCAAGTTTGGTCTCAATATGACAAACCGTTGCCGGGATATAGCCTCACGTGCATGTTTGCGTGCTTTTCGTCAAATTTGTTTACGTGTCATTCGACAACAGTTGGACGAATCAACTTGAATTCCATAACTTTTTGCCAGCATGGTCTGAAGATGATCTGAGCCAATTTTCGTGGCAATCGGACTAACCGTCTAGGACGAGTTCGAAAAAGTAGGTTTTTCGAATAATTGAAAATAGCGAAAAAACTAAACCTTGCGATTTTTGAATTTTAGGGTTCATTCGACTTGGCCTGAGCCAAGGATTCAGAGGAAAAAAGAATTTCCATTTTCTGGCTTACGGTTCAAAAGTTATTAGCATACAAACATTGAAAGTTTGGACAAGTGGTGGCGCTAGAGAGTAGGAGTTAGAGGCTTCAAATTTGCTATAGTTAATGTTGGGACTGTCCTCTATCAGTGTGCCAAATTATACAACTTTCCCGCAAACGGTTCTATGGGCTGCCATAGACTTGCGGCGGAAGAAGAAGAAGAAGAAGAAAATATAGCTGCAAGCAGCAATTACGGGGCCAAGCACTCCAACGGCAAATGTAGGAGCTAAGCATGGCATGAAGCATCACACCAAATACATTAATGAGCAATAACAGCAATTTTGGAATTATTGTAATTGAAATGGCAAAAAAAAAAATCATAATACCACCTCTAGTAGCATGATTACTTGGCTTATCAAGTTTGACCAATAGGTGGCACTGTTATAAAATCAATTTGGTGTACTCTGTGTGACTTTTCAATGACACACACAAAGTTTGGTGTCAATATGCCAAAGCATTCCAGAGATACAGCCTCAAGTGTCATTTTCTCATTGTGCCTCAAATTCGTCGATGTGGTATGCGAAAACGGTTTTGTCTATCGACTCAAAATCCATAACTTTGTGTCAGCATAGTCTGAAGATCATTTGATTCGAATTTGGTGAAAATCGGACATACGGTTGATGAGGAGTTCGAAAAAGTATGTTTTCAACATAAATCAAAATGGCGGACCGGAAGTTCAGCTTACCGTGGTATATTTGGTATCTATGTTATCGGCATAAGCCAGGGAATATTTTGAGCCCAGTTTCCTTCAAATAGGCTAATGCATTAAAAAGTTATTAGCATTTTAAAAAGTGTAATTACTCATGGTTAATGAATGGTTTATTACTCTTGACCAATAGGTGGCGCTGTTACCAAATTTATGTGGCATGGTCAGTGTGAGGTGGCGATGACACATACAAAGTTTGGTGCAAATATGTCAAAGTGTTGCAGAGATACAGCCTCAAATGCATTTTGGCACCCTTCCAGCAAATTCGTTGATGCGCTAAATGAGAACCGTTACGTATATCGACACAAAATCCATAACTTTTTGCCAGCATGGTCTGAAGATGATTCACGTCAAATTTGGTGAAAATTGGGCTAACGGTCTAGGAGGAGTTCGAAAAAGTAGGTTTTCAACATTAAGCAAAATGGCGGACAGGAAGTAAGGCCAATTTTCACATTATTGGTATCAATACTCTCGGCATGACCCACAGAATATAGCGAGACCATTTTAATTTTAATAGACTAATTTATTCAAAAGTTATTAGCATTTATGTGATATTTCATTATAACTATTGGCCACAAGGTGGCGCTGCCACCAAACTTTTTGAGTACCTTCAGGGCATGGAGCCGAATATTTTTGTAATTATTTGCGAAACGATACGATGCTGCGTTCAAAAAATACAGCATTTTAAACATAATTCAAAATGGCCGACGCCTAAAATGGCCGACACAGGAAAATTGGATATCATTCGACTCGACATGACTCACTGAATCTAAAGAGACCAGTTGTGTGATTTTTGGCCAAACCATTCAGTAGTTATAAGCCAAAATATGCATTTTTCATATCTCCTGACCACTAGGTGGCGCTGTGTCGAAACACTGCAGGTAGTCTCAGTTCATGCTTGTTATAACACACGCCAAGTTTGGTCTCAATATGACAAACCGTTGCCGGGATATAGCCTCACGTGCATGTTTGCGTGCTTTTCGTCAAATTTGTTTACGTGTCATTCGACAACAGTTGGACGAATCAACTTGAATTCCATAACTTTTTGCCAGCATGGTCTGAAGATGATCTGAGCCAATTTTCGTGGCAATCGGACTAACCGTCTAGGACGAGTTCGAAAAAGTAGGTTTTTCGAATAATTGAAAATAGCGAAAAAACTAAACCTTGCGATTTTTGAATTTTGGGGTTCATTCGACTTGGCATGAGCCAAGGATTCAGAGGAAAAAAGAATTTCCATTTTCTGGCTTACGGTTCAAAAGTTATTAGCATACAAACATTGAAAGTTTGGACAAGTGGTGGCGCTAGAGAGTAGGAGTTAGAGACTTCAAATTTGCTATAGTTAATGTTGGGACTGTCCTCTATCAGTGTGCCAAATTATACAACTTTCCCGCAATCGGTTCTATGGGCTGCCATAGACTTGCGGCGGAAGAAGAAGAAGAAGAATAAATATAGCTGCAAGCAGCAATTACGGGGCCAAGCACTCCAACGGCAAATGTAGGAGCTAAGCATGGCATGAAGCATCACACCAAATACATTAATGAGCAATAACAGTAATTTTGGAATTATTGTAATTGAAATGGCAAAAAAAAAATCATAATACCACCTCTAGTAGCATGATTACTTGGCTTATAAAGTTTGACCAATAGGTGGCACTGTTATGAAATCAATTTGGTGTACTCTGTTTGACTTTTCAATGACACACACAAAGTTTGGTGTTAATATGCCACAGCATTCCAGAGATGCAGCCTCAAGTGTCATTTTGTCATTGTGTTTCAACTTCGTCGCTTTGGTATGCGAAAACGGTTTTGTCTATCGACACAAAATCCATAACTTTGTGTCAACATAGTCTGAAGATCATCTGATTCGAATTTGGTGAAAATTGGACATACGGTTCATGAGGAGTTCGAAAAAGTAGGTTTTCCACATAAATCAAAATGGTGGACCGGAACTTCAGTAAACACTGGCATATTTGGTATCTATGTTATCGGCATAAGCCAGGGAATATTTTGAGCCCAGTTTCGTTGCAATAGGCTAATGGACTAAAAAGTTATTAGCATTTTAAAAAGTGTAATTACTCATGGTTAATGAATGGTTTATTACTCTTGACCAATAGGTGGCGCTGTTACCAAATTTATGTGGCATGGTCAGTGTGAGGTGGCGATGACACATACAAAGTTTGGTGCAAATATGTCAAAGTGTTGCAGAGATACAGCCTCAAATGCATTTTGGCACCCTTCCAGCAAATTCGTTGATGCGCTAAATGAGAACCGTTACGTATATCGACACAAAATCCATAACTTTTTGCCAGCATGGTCTGAAGATGATTCACGTCAAATTTGGTGAAAATTGGGCTAACGGTCTAGGAGGAGTTCGAAAAAGTAGGTTTTCAACATTAAGCAAAATGGCGGACAGGAAGTAAGGCCAATTTTCACATTATTGGTATCAATACTCTCGGCATGACCCACAGAATATAGCGAGACCATTTTAATTTTAATAGACTAATTTATTCAAAAGTTATTAGCGTTTATGTGATATTTCATTATAACTATTGGCCACAAGGTGGCGCTGCCACCAAACTTTTTGAGTACCTTCAGGGCATGGAGCCGAATATTTTTGTAATTATTTGCGAAACGATACGATGCTGCGTTCAAAAAATACAGCATTTTGAAACATAATTCAAAATGGCCGACGCCTAAAATGGCCGACACAGGAAAATTGGATATCATTCGACTCGACATGACTCACTGAATCTAAAGAGACCAGTTGTGTGATTTTTGGCCAAACCATTCAGTAGTTATAAGCCAAAATATGCATTTTTCATATCTCCTGACCACTAGGTGGCGCTGTGTCGAAACACAGCAGGTAGTCTCAGTTCATGCTTGTTATAACACACGCCAAGTTTGGTCTCAATATGACAAACCGTTGCCGGGATATAGCCTCACGTGCATGTTTGCGTGCTTTTCGTCAAATTTGTTTACGTGTCATTCGACAACAGTTGGACGAATCAACTTGAATTCCATAACTTTTTGCCAGCATGGTCTGAAGATGATCTGAGCCAATTTTCGTGGCAATCGGACTAACCGTCTAGGACGAGTTCGAAAAAGTAGGTTTTTCGAATAATTGAAAATAGCGAAAAAACTAAACCTTGCGATTTTTGAATTTTAGGGTTCATTCGACTTGGCCTGAGCCAAGGATTCAGAGGAAAAAAGAATTTCCATTTTCTGGCTTACGGTTCAAAAGTTATTAGCATACAAACATTGAAAGTTTGGACAAGTGGTGGCGCTAGAGAGTAGGAGTTAGAGGCTTCAAATTTGCTATAGTTAATGTTGGGACTGTCCTCTATCAGTGTGCCAAATTATACAACTTTCCCGCAAACGGTTCTATGGGCTGCCATAGACTTGCGGCGGAAGAAGAAGAAGAAGAATAATAAATATAGCTGCAAGCAGCAATTACGGGGCCAAGCACTCCAACGGCAAATGTAGTAGCTAAGCATCGCATAAAGCATCACACCAAATACATTAATGAGCAATAACAGCAATTTTGGAATTATTGTAATTGAAATGGCAAAAAAAAAAATCATAATACCACCTCTAGTAGCATGATTACTTGGCTTATCAAAGCTTGACCAATAGGTGGCACTGTTATAAATCAATTTGGTGTACTCTGTGTGACTTTTCAATGACACACACAAAGTTTGGTGTCAATATGCCAAAGCATTCCAGAGATACAGCCTCAAGTGTCATTTTCTCATTGTGCCTCAAATTCGTCGATGTGGTATGCGAAAACGGTTTTGTCTATCGACTCAAAATCCATAACTTTGTGTCAGCATAGTCTGAAGATCATCTGATTCGAATTTGGTGAAAATCGGACATACGGTTGATGAGGAGTTCGAAAAAGTAGGTTTTCAACATAAATCAAAATGGCGGACCGGAAGTTCAGCTTACCGTGGTATATTTGGTATCTATGTTATCGGCATAAGCCAGGGAATATTTTGAGCCCAGTTTCCTTCAAATAGGCTAATGCATTAAAAAGTTATTAGCATTTTTAAAAGTGTAATTACTCATGGTTAATGAATGGTTTATTACTCTTGACCAATAGGTGGCGCTGTTACCAAATTTATGTGGCATGGTCAGTGTGAGGTGGCGATGACACATACAAAGTTTGGTGCAAATATGTCAAAGTGTTGCAGAGATACAGCCTCAAATGCATTTTGGCACCCTTCCAGCAAATTCGTTGATGCGCTAAATGAGAACCGTTACGTATATCGACACAAAATCCATAACTTTTTGCCAGCATGGTCTGAAGATGATTCACGTCAAATTTGGTGAAAATTGGGCTAACGGTCTAGGAGGAGTTCGAAAAAGTAGGTTTTCAACATTAAGCAAAATGGCGGACAGGAAGTAAGGCCAATTTTCACATTATTGGTATCAATACTCTCGGCATGACCCACAGAATATAGCGAGACCATTTTAATTTTAATAGACTAATTTATTCAAAAGTTATTAGCATTTATGTGATATTTCATTATAACTATTGGCCACAAGGTGGCGCTGCCACCAAACTTTTTGAGTACCTTCAGGGCATGGAGCCGAATATTTTTGTAATTATTTGCGAAACGATACGATGCTGCGTTCAAAAAATACAGCATTTTAAAACATAATTCAAAATGGCCGACGCCTAAAATGGCCGACACAGGAAAATTGGATATCATTCGACTCGACATGACTCACTGAATCTAAAGAGACCAGTTGTGTGATTTTTGGCCAAACCATTCAGTAGTTATAAGCCAAAATATGCATTTTTCATATCTCCTGACCACTAGGTGGCGCTGTGTCGAAACACTGCAGGTAGTCTCAGTTCATGCTTGTTATAACACACGCCAAGTTTGGTCTCAATATGACAAACCGTTGCCGGGATATAGCCTCACGTGCATGTTTGCGTGCTTTTCGTCAAATTTGTTTACGTGTCATTCGACAACAGTTGGACGAATCAACTTGAATTCCATAACTTTTTGCCAGCATGGTCTGAAGATGATCTGAGCCAATTTTCGTGGCAATCGGACTAACCGTCTAGGACGAGTTCGAAAAAGTAGGTTTTTCGAATAATTGAAAATAGCGAAAAAACTAAACCTTGCGATTTTTGAATTTTGGGGTTCATTCGACTTGGCATGAGCCAAGGATTCAGAGGAAAAAAGAATTTCCATTTTCTGGCTTACGGTTCAAAAGTTATTAGCATAAAACATTGAAAGTTTGGACAAGTGGTGGCGCTAGAGAGTAGGAGTTAGAGACTTCAAATTTGCTATAGTTAATGGTGGGACTGTCCTCTATCAGTGTGCCAAATTATACAACTTTCCCGCAATCGGTTCTATGGGCTGCCATAGACTTGCGGCGGAAGAAGAAGAAGAAGAAGAAGAAGAAGAAGCAGAATAATAATAACGCCAACGGAAACAATAGGTGCCTACGCACCTTCGGTGCTTGGCCCCTAATAATAACGCCAACGAAAACAATAGGTGCCTACGCACCTTCGGTGCTTGGCCCCTAATAACGCCAACGAAAACAATAGGTGCCTACGCACCTTCGGTGCTTGGCCCCTAATAATAATAACGCAACAACAAATAGGTGCCTTCGCACCTTCGGTGCTTGGCCCCTAATAAATATAGCTGCAAGCAGCAATTACGGGGCCAAGCACTCCAAACGGCAAATGTAGGAGCTAAGCATGGCATGGAGCATCACACCAAATGCATTAATGAGCAATAACAGCAATTTTAGGATGATTGTAATTGAAATGGCTAAAAAAATCATAAATACAACCTCTAGTAGCATGATTTACTGGCTATCAAAATTGACCAATAGGTGGTGCTGTTATCAAGTCAATTGGTGTACTCTGTGTGACTTTTCAATGACACAAACAAAGTTTGGTGTCAATATGCCAAAGCATTGCAGAGATACAGCCTCAAGTGTCATTTTGGCATTGTGCCTCAAATTCGTCACTGTGGTGTGCGAAAAACGGTTTTGTCTATCGATACAAATCCATAACATTTTGTCAGTACAGTCTACAGATCATCTGAGTCAATTTTGGTGAAAATCGGACTAACGGTTGATGAGGAGTTCGAAAAAGTAGGTTTTCAACATAAATCAAAATGGCGGACCGGAAGTTCAGCTTACTCTGGCATATTTGGTATCTATGTTGTCGGCATAAGCCAGGGAATATTTTGAGGCCAGTTTCATTCAAATAGGCTAATGCATTAAAAAGTTATTAGCATTTTAATAAGTGTAATTATTCATGTTAATGAATGGTTATTACTCTTGACCAATAGGTGGCGCTGTTACCAAATTTATGTGGCATGGTCAGTGTGAGGTGGCGATGACACATACAAAGTTTGGTGCAAATATGTCAAAGCGTTGCAGAGATACAGCCTCAAATGCATTTTGGCACCCTTCCAGCAAATTCGTTGATGCGCTAAATGAGAACCGTTTCGTATATCGACACGAAATCCATAACTTTTTGCCAGCATGGTCTGAAGATGATTCACGTCAAATTTGGTGAAAATCGGACTAACGGTCTAGGAGGAGTTCGAAAAAGTAGGTTTTCAACATTAATCAAAATGGCGGACAGGAAGTAAGGCCAATTTTCACATAATTGGTATCAATGCTCTCGGCATGACCCACAGAATAAGCGGAGACCATTTTAATTTAATAGTCTAATTTATTCAAAAGTTATTAGCATTTATGTGATATTTCATTATAACTATTGGCCACAAGGTGGCGCTGCCACCAAACTTTTTGAGTACCTTCAGGGCATGGAGCCGAATATTTTTGTAATTATTTGCGAAACGATACGATGCTGCGTTCAAAAAATACAGCATTTTAAACATAATTCAAAATGGCCGACGCCTAAAATGGCCGACACAGGAAAATTGGATATCATTCGACTCGACATGACTCACTGAATCTAAAGAGACCAGTTGTGTGATTTTTGGCCAAACCATTCAGAAGTTATAAGCCAAAATATGCATTTTTCAATATCTCCTGACCACTAGGTGGCGCTGTGTCGAAACACTGCAGGTAGTCTCAGGTCATGCTTATTATAACACACACCAAGTTTGGTCTCAATATGCCAAACCGTTGCTGAGATATAGCCTCAAGTGCATTTTTGCGTGCTTTTCGTCAAATTTGTTTACGTGTCATTCGACAATGGTTGGACGAATCAACTTGAATTCCATAACTTTTTGCCAGCATGGTCTGAAGATGATCTGAGCCAATTTTCGTGGCAATCGGACTAACCGTCTAGCACGAGTTCGAAAAAGTAGGTTTTTCGAAAAATTGAAAATAGCGAAAAAACTAAACCTTGCGATTTTTGAATTTTGGGGTTCATTCGACTTGGCATGAGCCAAGGATTCAGAGGAAAAAAGAATTTCCATTTTCTGGCTTACGGTTCAAAAGTTATTAGCATACAAACATTGAAAGTTTGGACAAGTGGTGGCGCTAGAGAGTAGGAGTTAGAGACTTCAAATTAGCTATAGTTAATGTTGGGACTGTCCTCTATCAGTGTGCCAAATTATACAACTTTCCCGCAATCGGTTCTATGGGCTGCCATAGACTTGCGGCGGAAGAAGAAGAAGAAGAAGAAGAAGAAGCAGAATAATAATAACGCCAAACGATTACAATAGGTGCTACGCACCTTCGGTGCTTGGCCCTAATAACGCCAACGAAAACAATAGGTGCCTACGCACCTTCGGTGCTTGGCCCCTAAATATAGCTGCAAGCAGCAATTACGGGGCCAAGCACTCCAACGGCAAATGTAGTAGCTAAGCATCGCATAAAGCATCACACCAAATACATTAATGAGCAATAACAGCAATTTTGGGAATTATTGTATTTGAAATGGCAAAAAAAAAAAACACCAATACCACTCTAGTAGCATGATTAACTTGGTTTATCAAGCTTGACCAATAGGTGACACTGTTATAAATCAATTTGGTGTACTCTGTGTGACTTTTCAATGACACACACAAGTTTGGTGTCAATATGCCAAAGCATTCCAGGGATACAGCTCAAGTGTCATTTTCTCATTGTGCCTCAATTCGTCGATGTGGGTATGCGAAAAACGGTTTTGTCTATCGACTCAAATCCATAACTTTGAATCAGTATAGCCTGAAGATCATTTGATTCGAATTTGGTTGAAAAATTCGGACATACGGTTGATGAGGAGTTCGAAAAAGTATGTTTTCAACATAAATCAAAATGGCGGACCGGAAGTTCAGCTTACCGTGGGTATATTTGGTATCTATGTTATCGGCATAAGCCAGGGAATATTTTGAGCCCAGTTTCCTTCAAATAGGCTAATGCATTAAAAAGTTATTAGCATTTTTTAAAAAGTGTAATTACTCATGGTTAATGAATGGTTTATTACTCTTGGACCAATAGGTGGCGCTGTACCAAATTTATGTGGCATGGTCAGTGTGAGGTGGCGATGACACATACAAAGTTTGGTGAAATATGTCAAAGTGTTGCAGAGATACAGCCTCAAATGCATTTTGGCACCCTTCCAGCAAATTCGTTGATGCGCTAAATGAGAACCGTTCGTATATCGAAAAAATCCATAACTTTTTGCCAGCATGGTCTGAAGATTATTCAAGTAAATTTGGTGAAAATTGGGTAACGGTCTAGGAGGAGTTCGAAAAAGTAGGTTTTCAACATTA
>NW_020524697.1:0-80944 GCF_003368295.1 Carassius auratus
TTGGCATAAGAAAATAAAAGTAAATTCTCAAAAGACGCAAAGCATTGCCTCCATTATAATAATGTTTATATTGTACCCAAATTTAAATAGATCACAATTGAATCAATTTATATTAAACAATTTTTTTATTTCTGAGGGGATGTTTTGCTTTCAAACTCTTAGGGCCCTATTTTAATGATCTAAACGCAAAGTGTGAAGCGCAAAAAAACTTTGGACCGAAAAACGGTTGTCCTATTCTCGTAATGAGTAATGGGTGTTTTTTGTGCGTAACGGGCAATAAAACCAATCAGAGTCTCATCTTCCATTCCTTTAAGAGCCAGTTGCGCTCGTGCCATGACGGATTTGCTATTTACACGGCGGAATTTGGCAAGCGCAAAGACAGAACGCGTCTCTGAGATGAAATGGAGCTGCTCGTGTGAGAGCATAATATATATATATATATATATATATATATATATATATATATATATATATATATATATATATATTATTTTATTAGCCTACAAAAATTCTTATATATTGCAATCCTTTATTTTTTTATATTTGGCATGTTTGTGTGCTGCTGTGCGTCCCTGTGATATAATAAGCAGCGTGTACGCTCTTTAAATAACAGAAAAAAATTTCAGCTCGCTTAAAATAGCAATGCACCTGAACACACCCTTTTTTAGACCAGCACGCCCATGGGTGCACAAATGGGTGCAAATGCATTTGCTTATTAAATGACGTTGGGCGCTGGATGGGAAAATGCAACAGCGACGGACTGAAACTAGCAAACACACTTGCGCTGCGCCTCCACCTGCAGTTTTGCAACTGTTTTTTATTATCATTATTATTATTTCAGTTATTGTGTGCTTATATTTGAGCTACATGGAGGCAAGGTTGAGTCTAGAGAAAGATACCCTTCCCCTTCCCTTTTACATTTTTACCCTGCCCCAAATACCCATCACCCAAGGCCTGGTGCACGGGGACTGTAGCGCTGCTCAAACTAACCTACGCCCCCTGCTGTTTGCATGCAGTCACTGCATCCAGCAGATCCTGGAGGCGGGTGCTTCACTGCCATCAAATGGGCGTGGTGCACAGAGACCTGAAGGTAAGTGACAATTGTGATGTTGTGAACTTGTGTATGTGCTCATAAACTTGCTATGTGGAAATCTGTGCCTACTACTGTGTAGATTTAAAGGGCACTGACATAATTGCTGATAGGAACTCTTGGTCTCCCTTCGAAAATGGGTGGAAAAAATATTTAAAAATGGGAGGTCAGTCCGATTTCACACAGTGATAGTGCATGGCATACATGCTTGAGTGTTGCAGTGTTTGACCATTGCTGGTAATAAATTCACTTTCATGAATGTTCAGGTAAGACTGCGCTAATTGGACTGACTTAAAGAGCTACATTAATTTTAGTTTATTGATCAAGACAAATGTCTCTTTTGCACTTCAAAAGTGCTCCTACTAAAATGAATCCCATGCAATTATTATCATATAATAATATAAATAAATATAGACAAAATTGAATGAACTATGACAATGTAACTCTTATCTAGATTGCTTTTATTGACCAGAGAGTCAGTGTAGACATCAGGGTCCCAGTCCCAGACCAGTCCTCATGTCCAGGTTTGAGTGCACTGCAATGCCATTTGACTGCTCCCTTCTGACCTTTGACCTTTTCTAAAATGCAGTGAGCTTCGGGAAAGTGTTGTTCCTAGACATAATTCAACTAATCTCACGTTACCTGGCATGTTTTGCAGTCGGATTACAGTGCAAACTGGCCAGATATTAGCCTAGGATGCTTATCGTAACTGGCACAAAAAAATGTATGACTGCTGGGTGAACACCGCTTCAGAATTTATGCTGCATGTTTATGTATGCATGTATAAGTGGTTTGATTGTGACTTGGATCTGTGATGTCACTTTATAAATACACATTTATCTGCAGCTTTTCTTCAATATGCACAGATCCAGTACACTTTATATTATGTACTTTTATTGACATGTTGACTCCGTAAAGAGCATGTGCAAAATAATATCCAGATGTATATCAATAAATCAGGTGCTTTAATCTGATTTAATTAGTAATGCACATAAGTTATAGTTTTAGCGAAACATGAGACTGAAATTTAAATTGCCACTGAAATTTTTTTGTAATAATTACATTTGCGTAATTTGATAATTGACCTCGGTATGCTGTTAAAGGTGTGGTGTTCTAAGATGATAAATTAATTTAGTCATAGTAGTTTGGCAACAAGTCGCCTCTCAGCATTTCAAAATGATTTAATCTGAAACCAAAAAATCATTACTTCTTTTGCTGTTTTAGCCAAATATTGGACCGTGAACACTTGACATTCCTCCCTAGTACAACTGCAGCCATAATTATTTACAAGTATTAATGTCTAGATCTGCGATAGACTTGCATGAAATAGTCAAACGACTCATTTAAGAAACGCCAATTAAACATCACTCATTTCGGTCAATGATTTTGGCGTTTTAAAACCTTTTCCTTTGAAAACTGAAATGAGTTCTTTTTTGCAGTTTTAAACCAAATATTTTAAATTGCTTTAATTTTGGTGCATCACTAGATTTAATCCGTATACATTTAGATTCAAGCCTCAGTTTCACAGTAGCAGCATCAAGAAAAACGAAACCAGGTAAATGCTAAAAATGGCATTTTGGTTTCACGCTCTCAGTGTCTGCCCTTTAAAATGGAAGCCTGGGGCACGCGATCTTCCCACAGCTGGAATCTGAGTGGGCATGACAGGAATGCCACTGCAGAAAAGAGCAGCGGTCTTGCACATATATTATTGCACATACACACAATCTCACACATCTACCAACACCCATGATTTTTTGGATTTTACTGAGCAAAGCAAGTAAACTAAACCAACTCATGCCAATTTAATCGGTGCACCCAGCTGTGCTTTTCAGTATATGCATATACATGTATATAATGCATATAATTTGATTCGTAGCTGTGCCCATGCTGATGAGATTTTAGCTAGGAAGTCATGTCATTGATTTCACTGCAGAGGGTATACACTCGTGAAAGAGCATTGGAGAGCTAGATTTGTTCTCAGAGGGTGCTGTTCATCAAAATTCCTCCCACTACTGAGCTTTAAGGCTGGGATTAGCTCCTGATGTTCCAGCCCTTAACAGAGTGCATGTTTAACCTCTTTTTTTTTTTTGTCGGGGGGGGGGGGGGGGGGGGCAATCTGCATTAGCTATGCTATATGAGAGCTGCTGAGGATGGAGACAAAATCTAGGAAATGTTTAATGAAGGGAAGGTTGTGAAGTAATTGTGATAATGAGTGTTATGGAATGTTATTAAAAAAGTAAATGCCCCCTGGCTTAATTAAACATGGGCAAGCTGGTCTGTGAGCATTTGAGAGCAAGTTGACTGTGTATCTGCATGAACATATTCAGATGTATTAATATCTAGATGTTTTTCATAGGACTAGTTATAATTACAAATGTTAGATTATTCTGCATATGCAAAAAAAAAAGTAAATATTGATGATAATCAGAAAAAACCTACAGTCAGTCTACTCTTAGCTTCTAATGAAAGCAATGAAGTAATTATATATGAACGAATGTATATTTATTTATTTAATTATTTTTCCTGTGATCGCAAAGCTGTGATTTTTATCAGTCATTTATGACTCTTTAGTATTGCTTGATCCTTCAGAATCATTCTGATTTGAAGTTCAAGAAACACCGTTTAATATTACAATTGAAAACGTTTTTGCTAGTTTATATTTTTTGTGGAAACAGTGACCTTTTATTTTTTATTTCTTAAAGAAACGAAAGTTCAAACTAATGCATTTATTTGAAATTGAAATCTTTTGTAACATTATAATGCGTAATGAGAAACATCTGTCACTTTTGATTAGTTTAATTCATCCTTGCAGCATTAAAGTATTGATATCATTTTAAATAGTCTTACCGACCCCAAACTGTTAAACGGTAGCTTATTTTTTTTTAGTTGTCATTTCTCTCAGTTTAAATCATTTTAGTAGCAGTCTACAATGTGAATAAGAGAGTGAGGGAAGTGGATGTTAGATCAACCAGACCCTGCAATGCAGGAAAATCTCCTTGAGATTTCACTCTCTGCTGCAGAGCTAAAGGTGTGTGTGACTGATCTATAAGGGCTAGCTAACAAACCAAATAGCCTGAGTTGCTAGCACTATGATTTATAAGATCGTGTCATGTGTGTGCTAGCAGAAGGCACTAGAGGAGATATCACATTATTAGCATCCATCAGTGACAGAGAATAATGAGGATGGATAATCTGGGTCAGTTGGGAGGAAAACATGCCCGCACAAACACACTTATTACCAGTGAAGAACTTTTTTTTTCTTAATCCTTTATTTAGAAACATTCTGCAGTCTGAAAGTTCAGCGAAACCCACCATTCAACTAATGTCTAACAGAATCTGATTTGGGGAGGTTGATTATATTATACACATTTAAAATGTGCGCTGGTTTTATGTTAAGAACACGTGATGGGTATCTGACTATCTATTGTTGTTGTGAAGTGTGTGTCAGCATGCACAGTGTGTTTGTTACTGTGAGTGTAAAGTTGTGTGTTAAGGCAGGAGAAATGTTGTCTTCACTCTCCCCTCAGCCAGAGAATCTGCTCTTGGCCAGTAAGTGCAAGAACGCCGCTGTGAAGCTGGCCGACTTTGGACTGGCCATTGAGGTGCAGGGAGACCAGCAGGCATGGTTTGGTATGAAGACATTGCTACAATGACACAAACCTGTAGTTTGATATTGAGAGACGCCCACACGATTTATAACAAACACTTTAGAACTTGTTTGTACTGCTTACACCTTTATTATCCCATTTTACTGTGCATTTACAGGATTTGCAGGGACACCAGGTTACCTGTCCCCTGAGGTGCTGAGGAAAGAAGCATATGGCAAACCGGTGGACATCTGGGCCTGCGGTAAATAAACTCAAATTCAGTGACAAGCACATGCTCATTTTGAAGAAATTACAGGAGTTTTATGTGCTTTGTGCCAAATCTAAGTGAGCTGCCTTGCTGTCTGCTTCACCGTCTACCTTCCCTGCTGATATAAAGCTATTTAAACCAGCCCTAGAGGGTTTTCTGTTCTCAGTTGGTTTCCTCTTCTAGTCAAGCTGGTCTGGTTGTCTTTGTTTTAGAGGGGTTTTGGACACTTTCTAATTTTTTTGGCCCGCCAGCTAAACAATCTAAACACCAGCTTGACCAAGATGGAAGAAATTGGACTTAGGCTGGTTTATTTGTTTTCAGCAGGGTCCTAAAGGGATGTTCATACATTCAGAGATTTGCAGTGACAGATAGAAGTAGTCATTAATTTTCAGTGAGAGTTGGTGATTTCCATTAAACCTGCATGATACCAATTAAGCCTACAAGCAAACAAAGGCAAAGAGACTCAGCAACCTCATTTATTTCATACTTGTTTTGAGTATAGAACAAATAATATAACTGGCAACACAGTATAACTGGCTGTACTGTATTCAACAGCCTTAAAATTGCTGCTTACCTAAGCTCTACTTGGAACAGATAGATAGTTTTTTAAATTTATTTTTTAATTGTCTTTATTAAGGTGTGATTCTGTACATTCTGCTGGTTGGATATCCACCTTTCTGGGATGAGGATCAGCACAAACTTTATCAGCAGATCAAAGCGGGAGCTTATGATGTGAGTTTTATGATCTTTTCAGTTTTGCGTTCTGTATTTACCAAAAAACGCCAAAACTTTGATATGATGAAATGTGTTGGTTTTCAAATTATCAAAACACTTAACTGCTATCACAAGTATAGAATATCATATTGAATGTTTTATTAATTTAACTTTAGATGGCACAATCAATTTTTTAACACTTAAAGACATTATTTGTCTAATAGACTGCAAAAAAAAATTACGTGATACATTTTTAAAATAGAAATTGCCTATTTCATAGAATAGACTGATTTATTTGATAGATGCAGCACAAGTGGGGGATTTTTGATAATATTGATATATTAAGTACTTTTAGCATCATTTTATATGGTTCAACATTTTTTGGGAATATTGATTCATATTAGTTGTCGACTGGTATGGTTTTTTTCAGTTTTGCTTGACCCAACATTGACTCATGAATCATCTTAATGCCAGTTCATTAAATTGAGAAAATTGAACTTCAATAGGTGTTTACATTTTCTTAGAAACGCACAATTTCTAGTCAAAAGTTACAGAAATTGCTAATTTCAATAGATGGTTTATATGATGCAGTGCTTGCTGACAGAGCTAATCTGTTGTTGTATAGTAATCGCATTTTTAAAATGTATTTCTCTAATAGTTTCCATCTCCCGAATGGGACACAGTTACTCCTGAAGCCAAAAATCTCATCAATCAAATGCTAACCATAAACCCTGCCAAGAGAATCACTGCACAGGAAGCTCTCAAACACCCATGGGTCTGCGTATGTATTCACCAACGCGCAAATGCAGACATATAGAACACTTAGACAAAAGCAGCAAAACGCAGATGTAGATATACAGTAAAAATCTTTTCCCTATTTGTTTCCATAGCAACGCTCTACTGTGGCTTCCATGATGCACAGACAAGAAACTGTGGAATGCCTGAAGAAGTTCAACGCCAGGAGGAAACTCAAGGTGTGTTTCTTGGTCACACACACATGCTCACTCAATTCTAATTTTACACACACACACACAGGTTATATTTCCTCATTGTCCTCACAGGGGGCCATCCTCACCACCATGCTTGTGTCACGGAACTTCTCTGGTAAGTTATTCGGGTGTGACGAATCTGCAGATTAACCTTGGAACTGTTTTGATTGACAGCTGAGTTGATGAATATGTGTGATTTCTGATTGGTCTGTTCTGTGTATGTTCTGATGGTTCTCCAGGGAATCATCTGTGTGTCTTTTAAGATCCCCACTCCGTCTTGATGTGCTTTTGTTGTCTGTTGTCTGTCAAATAAATACTTGAAGCCTCTTGCTCTCATTAAAAGTGACCTTTGGGCAAGATTTGGGCTGCACAGATTTTGGGGCCATAAAAAGTATTCGATGACTTAAGTTGTACTTAGTGTTATAATGTTATTGAATTAGATATCAAACCAAATGGTACCTAAAAACAAATGATGATAGAGAGTTTTCTCCAGTTTTTTGTGATTCTACTATTGCAAAATCACCAATGTGGTATTTTCATGATCCTGCATAATAAGCCATTTAACCACCAAAAAATTCAAAATACAAAAAAGGCAGTGCTACTTAATTTTATTGACATAGTGTCATTGAAAACATGCATGAATGAGAAAATATAGTAAAAAAACAATTAGATTTGATTATTCAATTTCTGAATGCTTGAATATTTAACCAATGTGAAAAACTATTTGACCTATTGTTTGTAATTTATTTTAAAAAATCATAATAATTATCTTGACTAAACAAATTACCACTTATGAATGCCACTTGGGTCAATATCTAATGTGATGACATTGATACATTTTTAAGTGTGGTTTAACGGTCCACATACTTTTTGGGACAACTTTCTTTATATTTTTACGCCCTGCCCACCACTTACTGTACATACAACCTTTTCCTCTCCATCTTGCAGTTTGCAGTTTTAATGTAGCTCTGACATCACAGATCTCATGCATAATTCAAAATAACATGCATTTCTAGACTTCTTCCTGCACATGTAAATTGCCTAACTCTCTCTGTCAATTCTCTTTTTTTTGACTCTATCCTTAATGAAAATTCAAGTACCGGTAGTTATAGCAGCACTTTCTGCCTTCTGAACTCATCTGTGATGCCAGGGCTCTGCTTGTAACTGCTTCAGATGATGGTCCAACAAAGGACATTGATATATATATATGTGGTTTGAATGTTAGGATTTATGATTCCCTCTGGGTCAGAGTCTTGTTTTGTTGTACTTTGGTTGTAATGAAAGTATGGCTCTTGTTTGAGTGGGGATCATTTTGTTACAAGCCACCTGTCTCTCAAAGAAATAAAAAAAATAAGAAAATTGGTTTGACGTGTTCTTATAACTGACCGTTTCTTCTCCTGTAGACTAATGAATGGTTCTCTTTCACTCTGCCCCCTTTCCTCTTCCCTCTCTCTCTCTCTCTTTTTGTTCCTCCCTCTCATTGTGTGTGGGTGGGTATGTGTGTGTTAGTGGGTAGCAGACAGACCACGGCTCCCGCCTCGGTCACTGCGGCTGCGGCTGCAGTAGCCGCGGCTGCAGGCACCACAGCAGGGCTGGTGGAACAAGGTAGCGCCGCCCTGCGGGGCACAACTCCTCTGCCCCTTTCTGTCTCTCCGCTCCTCTGGTTATTCCTACCATTCCATTATTCTCTATTCACAGTGTGCTCCACAGTTTCCCCCCCCCCCTGTTTATCTGTTCTCTTTCCCTATTGTCCTTGAAATTTATTTTTCATTCTTTTATTTTTTTCCTCTATTTTCCCTTGTTAATTCCTTTTTTCACTTCCCATATAATTTCCTTTCATTTCCTTTTAATTACCATTATCTGTTTAATGTTTCCTTTCCTTTCCTTTCTTTTACTATTTCCCTTTTACTTTGTTTATTTCCTCGCTCTCTTTTTAATTTTTCCTTGCTTTACCTTTTCCATTTCCTTTTCTGTCCTGTCCTTTCCTCTTTACTTCTCTATTAATTTCCCTTCTTTTCGGTTTCCTTTTTCCTTTGTTTTCCCTTTATTTCAATTGAAATTGCCCCTTCCCTTACCCTTTATTCATCCTTTTACCTTTTTCTTTCTTCTTCCCTTTTTCTTACCCCTTTTCCTTCCATTTTCCTTTTCTCTATTTATATCTTTTCTCTTTTTCTGATTGATTTCAGCTTTTCTTTCTTATTTTTATCTTATTTGTCTAATTCATTTCTTTTTCACCCCCCCCCATTGTTAGTTACTTCTACAAAAGAAAACTTTCTGTATTTCATCCTCCCTCTACATCCTTTCTGTCACTCACTAGTCCATGATTGTCTCTGCATGGGGCTAAAGCATGCATGATGACTCACCCTCTACCTCTCTTACCAGCTGTTTCTTCTGTTACTTTCTTGTCCTCCACACTTTTGTGTCATTATTCACCTCATTTCTCTTGTGGTTCATATCTTATAACATGTGTATTGGTTATTGGTCCTCTCAGTGGTCTGTCATTGTCATTTCATTCATCTTTCATTTATTTCACAGAGGATCTACGCCAAGATCTTTACATGATGAATGTATTTTCCCCTCCCACTCTCTTTTTTGAGTCCTGTTCTCTCCATCATTTCTTCCTTTCATATGTGCCATAAATCACTGCCTCTTTTTGGTTTATTCTTAACCTTCTCTTCATTGCCTTTCTTTTCCATTTTTATCTGACACCCATAAGCCTTCTTCACTTTCATCCTCTATATTCTTCCTTCCTTCCTTTACTCTGTCTTTAATATGGTCTGTGAAGTTGAAGTTCACCCCTGTTTCAAAGGGTGGAACAGTCTGCCTGCTGTTGTGCTGAATGCTGCATGGGAGGTTGGACTAATGCATGTTCACTAACTTGGGGGTGTGATGTGCTGAACGAATCTGGTGCACTCGTGCATGGTCAAAGCTTCTTGACAACAGTTTTTTTTTTTTTTTTTAGCATTTTTTTAATCAGGATTTCATATTTGTGTATGGACAAGATGTAGAATTATGTAGAATTTTAGTTAACATTACTTGTTGTTAACATTACTTGAAACTGGATCCACGGTATGAGGGGAAATGCATGGAAACAAAATCTCTCTTTATTCCCTTTTGGGCTATAGTGGATATACAGTTGCAGTATACTGTATTTGTTTTATTTTGCAGGGTTTAGCATAGATGACTACACTATGTGTGCAATTTACAAGCCTGTCATTTGGAATCTTTTTCTTGCGCCTTACTTTAAAGATTTTATAATCATTGCATCTCCTCCAGAGCAATACAAAGAAAGCCACTGCTAATCTATCACAAAACAAATCAATTCCAGAGCAAAGTATTATTTTTTATTTTTTTGACCCGATAGTAAAAGAAAAGCTGATGACAAAATACAAGATGGGTTTGATTTGTTTAATATTTTCTGGGTCACTACATTATTCCTCCAACACTCCACTAGTGTGGAAGCTAATAGAGTTAATTTTGTAGTTTCGACTGGATGTGTTGTAGATTGACTTACTGTATAGTAGATATTTTTCAGCTTTTTAATTGTATTCAATATCTTGACATTTATTTATTTATTCTAAAATGGCTTAAAATGGTGTTTTTCTATCAGTGGAATTATCATTTCGACCAAACAGCCTTTGGCATTTAAGCGTATAGGCAAAAAAATTTGATCATTTAGAATTTCTAGATTTATCCAAGCAGCTGTTCTGGAGGAGCCAGTGACATTGTCTTGCCATTTACCTTTTTGAAAGGGCAAAACATGATTTGGGTTTATTTTTCAGCTTTTCTTTTTCCTTTCCTTTCCTGTTTGTTTTTTGTTTTTTAACATAGAGTGCATCATGAGTGAGGCAGAAGGGTTGAGCTGGTACATTGAGCGTGTGCTGTGGCTCAATGTGAAGGCTGTTCTTTATATTCAATGCTCCCTGCACATGCCTGCAATCAAATATTTATGTAGTGCTGCCTCTCTCTGTTGTCCTTCTACTACCCCCAGCCTGAGCAACCAGACTACTGCACTATAGGCAGTTACACTACATATGGGACTGACACCTGGATCACTTCAAATCCTCATATATGACTTTAATACGGTGCATATAAGAGAACATATTTATGTATTATACTTTAGGTTATGTGGACACCCATTTTTTAGTTTGGGCATTTTAGTGAAAGCTGTTATAACCGCAAATGATGGATCAACTCTCCATTTATGGCCATAATGTTGCAAAAAGCTGTCTTCTCAATCGATAATTATGCTTAGTTTTGCTTGTGCAACTGCTATACATTGCACAAGATGGATTGAAATTTTCATATATATATGAAAATAAATACATTTTAAGATATAAATATATTTTTATTTCATTTGGTTGTATGTTTGTTTAATAAAAAATATATTGTAATTATTAATTTATTTAATGTTTACGTATTTGAATTGCGTTGTATTTGAGCATTGGAGAACAATTGAGCAATAGGTTTTAGAGTAGTGAAACTGCTTATACGAAACAGCCTGGCACAAACCTGTTTGCCTGCTATTTTTTGCTAAACCTTATTTGCTGACTCTCTGCAAGGTAGATAAACTCTGAGATAAATGATGACTACTGAAAACAAGTTGACATTTTTTTTGTTCTTGAGTCCATGGATATAGATACAGCTCCATAAATAGTCGTTTAGTTTCAGCATTCATAGATAAACCACACGAGATATTTTGACCTCTTCTCCAATACTTTCTTTTTCTCTCCATTCTCTCTTCCTCTCTTTCTTTTGCTTTCTGTGTTAATGGCAAGGTAAGGAGCTCCACTCACTTTAGAGTATTAGAGGTTACTTCACTACTGCTGCTCTTTCTACAGGGACACATGCTCATTTCTTCTCACTGATCTCTTTGGGCCACCAGATGGGTGGATTGGTGGCCCAGATTCAGTTCTAGGAGGATCTTGAGTGACCCTGTTCTTTTGTTTATTATCAGAAATACAGCAAATGCATTCAACTTTGACTTAATTTCTTGTGCAACCTCTTGCTATGTTGTACCTCTTGCATTTTTTAATGCATAATTCCAGCTCATGCCATCTTAATGATGACACCGCTGTATCTGTAGGATCATTTTACAGAATTTTCTGAATGACAGAGTTTTGCTGAAATTATTGTATTAAATGAACAGTGTCTAGAGCTGTTGTCTCAACCGAGACGTTAAGATATCCTTAATAGGGATGGGCACGAGTACCAGAGTACTCGGAATGTAAATAATGAAAACACATTTGTTTCGTGTCTCAGTTTGAATTTGATGTTGTGACAGCTATACACAAACATACCCAAAAGGTGCTTCAAAGGTGCTTGACAGAGTGTGTGTGCATTTATTTGCATATTTATTTTTGATCATGAAGTGGTACAAGAACCAACCATGAATGACAGTGATTGTGTCAGATGCTTCTTTATACTCATTAATGATTGCTTTATATTAATTTAATGAATGTTGTTCACCATGATGCTGTACAGAACAATGAAAAGCATAAATGTATTTATTTTTTAATTATCCTTAGTCCTTGGATGGATAAATTTCACTGTCATCTACACTGTTTGGCTGAACCTAAAAACGCTCATTTTAAGTATTCAGTTGTTTCCCTTCCATATGATTGTTTCTTTTCCAAAAGGTTTATAAAATTAAATAAAATGTTAAGAAATGTAGACTGAGTAATGAGATATCTGTGGCAGCGTTGTTTCTATGATAATGAAGCAGATAAAAATGTCTTTCCTGTAAGATGTATTTTTAAATGTTATTTTTATTATTTAGACAATGGGGAACTGTTCAATCTGAGGGGCCAGTAATAAATCTTAATCTGTTTAAAAGTCATTGTTACTTTTATATAGTACTTAATAGATCATTATTTTTTAACAAACAAATAGTTAGTTATCATGAAACATTGAATTGTATTTCATTTCATACACACCACCCTTCAAAAGGAGGGTTGGTTAAATTTTTTGTATAAGTGATTAATTTTTTTATGATTCCTTGAGGAATAGAAAGTTCATTTTAGGAAATATAGCCTGGGTAAATGGAAATTTTGTAATATGCAATGTGGTGTTGCTGATTTAACGTCTCTCTCTTATTTCCTCCCATTGTAGCAGCCAAGAGCTTGTTGAACAAAAAAGCTGACGTTAAGGTAAGACGATCTGTCGAACTTCTGACCTCTGGGACCCAGACATGACCAGATGTCTTCTCTCTTTACACTACTCCATCTCTCTTTCCTTTTATCTTCCTGGCTAATCTGTCAGTGCTTGCGTAGAGTGTGTTTAGAGTGTGTTCTTTATTGCATGATTGTTTTTTACACAAGTGTTATTAGTTGATATTGTGTTTGATGTGTGTGTATAGATGTGTTTGTTTTAAGACATGAGAGATTTAAAACCCGACCACTGACACCTAAAGTCACCTTATAAAAATACAGTATATTTCAGTGTCGTTCTGATTAAGTCTAGTCAACCTCTACTAAAAAATTATTTTACCTTATTGACAGATAAAAAAAAAAAAAAGATTAGAGATGTCTAGTCATCATTTACTCAAAACTCATGTATTTCTGATTGTAGTTTTTACATTAAACACTAGAAAAGTTTAAGCTGCACTTTTTTTATACAAGGAAAGCTGATGGTAGATAATGGCTGTCAAGCAAATTTATGTTCTTCACGCAAAGCTTTCGCATATCTTCAGAAGACTTGTAAGCTAATTTGTTCATTGACAGCTAATCTTTACCATCCACATTCATTTAAAGGAAAAGAGCAGGCAGACTGGACATCACCTTTTGTGTTTCCATAAAGAAAAAACAAAAAGGATTTGGACCGATATGGTAAATGGGTGAAATATCCCTGATTTTTAATTTAAGGGTAAAATGTAAATATATTTTGCTAATTTGCTTATTTTTCAAATGATTAATCGCATCCAAAATAAAAGTTTGTGTTCACATAATATATGTGTGTGCGATGTTTATTTATTATGTGTATATAAATACACATACATGTATATATAAAAAAAGATTTATGTATATTTATATATAATTTAGATTTATATATAAATATTTTATATATAAATACTTAATTTTTCTTATATATGGACATGTGTGCGCATCATCTAAACACAAACTTTTATTTTGGATGTGATTCATCGTTTGACAGCCCTATTGGGCCCTATTTAAACGATCTGAAACGCAAGTGTCAAAGCGCGAAGCGCAAGTAACTTTGTGGGCGGGTCTCGGCGCTGTTGCTATTTTCCCGGCGGGATAAATGGCTCTTGCGCCCGGCGCAAATCTAAAATGGGTGGGTCTGAAGTAGCTTCATTATTCATAGGTGTGGTTTGGGCGTAACGTGAAATAAACCAATCAGAGCGTCATCCAACATTCCCTTTAAAAGCAGGTGCGCAAGTTCCATTATGGATTGCTATTATTATGGCGTATTTACCAGGCGCACGCCAGGAGCGGTTCACAGCCGAGGAGACTTATGTTCTTGTAAAAGCAATGAAAGACAGAGAAATTGTGTTGTATGGGGATTGGAGAAACCCACCCAAAATTGCGTCGGTTAAACAGGCGTGGGAGGAAATAGCCACAACTGTTTCATCGATTTTTTTTCCTGGTTCTTGACGGACAAACCAATTTGTCAGATGTCCTTATATACATATATGTCTTGCCACTATTGGGCAAACAGGTCTGATCCTTAATTACTACAATTAGCCTGAATAATTTGTAAGCAAGATTTATGCCTATTTTTTCACATCTTCGTGGCACACCACAATGATTTCCGTCATCTCATGTGTTAATATTTTTTTAGTGTAACAATTTATGAATCTTAATAAAAATCTGTGTAGATTATATGAGCAAAGTGTATGCGCGTTGTGCACGCTATATACATTAAGGTCAAGCATGCGCCCTTAAAATAGCATAATGAACAGCGCGCAACGCGCCACTGACTTTAGACTAGGTTTTTTCTGGTCAGTGGCGCAATTGTTTAATGGAACAACAAAATAGCACCAGGGATTGTTTGCGCCGGAACACGCCTCTTTTTTTGCGCTGATCCGCCCAGGGAGCGCAAGTTCATTCACTAGTTTAGCGACGTGCTTCTGTGGAGGGAAAAGCGCGCTTTGCGCGGGTGCAAAATAGGAATGACACATGCGTCGGTGTACAAAGTCAATTGCGCTGGGTGCAAGATAGGGCCCATTATCTACCATTAAAACCTTCTTTAAATCCGTCCCCAAAGATACCACACATTCACATGGAAATGTAAAAGTATAAATGCCTCTGAGTATTTTAGTGAATTTTCACAGACTCTCCAGCAGTCATATGAGCATGAAAATCCATGATTATTAAGCTACCAAATGAAACCTACCTTTAACACACCTCTCTGTATTTAAATACATCCCACAGAATTCCACACATTAGCCAAAAAGTAAAAATCAAGTGCAGTTTACACAATGAACCTTGCTGTGAGAATTTCAGTGAATTTTCCAGGCTCTCTAGCTGACATAAGAGCATTGAAACATCAAGTATTACCAAACACTATAATAAGCTCTATCCGGTCATGAAGCCAGCAATACCACTGAAAGATGAGACGAAATTAAGGTTTATTTCCGTCACCACCTTTAGGCGTGTGGGAGACATTTAGGTGAATGATATAACTATGACGGCTGTAATGCCATTGAGGGATCTATCTAGAGTAATTTGATTCATGAAAAGGGATTTTCAAAGATGAACTGCGCTTAACACTTAGGGAAGTGTTCACAGACACACACTCAAACACATTTTTCTACCTGTGTTTACTTTGTCGTCACCCCACTACCCACCTATGTGACTCACACCTGCTATCTCCATGTGTATGTGTGTACATGTGTGTGTTTGAGCTGAGAAATAGTTCAATGGGGAATGTGACTCTGCTTCCAAGAATAGCCCCGAGTCTGAAACCCTGGAAACTCTGAGACGAAAATAGCAGCACAGCCCTCCTCTCGTCACCTAGCAACAGGCTCCCCCACGTCCTCTCCAGCCATTTTAAAATATTTCTTCTGTCCTTTTCATGATTACTTTGCTCTCTCTCTCTCGCTTTCCTCCTTTCACCTTTATGCTCCATCGCTGTCTTCGGAGTTCAAGCTGAGCTGATCTTTATTTAGTCTCTTGTCATTATTTTTCATATTAACGGAAGCTGACTTATTTACTTTTTGTCTAAATCTTTGCACTACCACTGGTTATGTAATTCTGCTTTAGAATTGGAGGCATTTTTATGAATTTATTTAAATATGGTAGTTGCAGCGATTGGAAGTTGTGCTGCTTCGTTTTCAACGAAAGCGCGTCTGAGAACATTTTGTGCTTAATATAACTTGTTCTTGGCTGCCCTTTTTTTTTAGGACAAAAAATATCACTGAACCGCACAGACTCTGCTTGCTTCCTCTCTCAGCAACCCTGCCTGTCCTTGCACGTCTTTCCTACTTTGTGTAAGCTCCTGCGTTGTTTTCCTGCTTCAGGTTCAGGGCCAGATGTTTCTGAACGGTAACTGTCATATGTCACAAACAACTGACCCCAGATCAGGTAACTTTGGTTACGCTGATCATTCCTCAGGTGCACTTCAACTACTCTTCTTCTAGTAGCATGTTTCTCTCTCCTTTTTCCTCCACTTGACCCACTACCCTTCCTTGTTCCTCTTTCTCCAAATCCTCTTGTACAGAAGAACCTCTACATATTTCCTTTCTCTGAACCCAAACTTTCACATGCACTCCAAAATAATTTTTCAAATCGTTTTCTTTGACTAAAATACACACAGCTCTGACTGCATTTGAGATATCCTCCCAGCACTTTTCTCTTCACTCCAAATGAACATGGTTATCAAACAAGCCAACAGCTACTTTTTTATATTTCGTCTCACAGTTTGCACCATTTTTATCACTTCTCTCCTTTTCATTCTCTCTGTAGAAGCGGAAGTCGAGCTCTACCATTCAGTACATGGTGAGAATCTTGTTTCATTTGCACCCTTCTTTTTACTTTCATCATCCTCTTCTTGTACCTCCACCTACTGTACCAATGCAACGCTTTCTTCGAACGTCTTACTTATGAAATTATTGCCAGTATCAAAAAAAAAAAAAAAAAAAATATATATATCTTCGTTTTTTTTTTTTATTATTATTATTATATTTAAAAAAATATAAAAAAAATGAATGCATGTTTTTACTGGTCAACTAATCTTGGATCTTAGTCTCAGCCTCAAAGACTGTCCACACACAGTCCACTGAGCACTTGATTCATATTATATGAATGGCGGACTTAAACAGTTTTTCTGTAGAGGCCCGTTCACATCAAGAATTTTAAAAGTAGCTATGTTTGTGTCCATATCTGCAGAAGAGAACCCTTGTAGAATTAGAACACGTACTAAAATCATATAGTTAAACCCTAATACACTTAAAGTTCTTTTCCATTCTTTGCTGAGGGGTAAAAGAAGATGGAGCCTGCCTCCAACCGATGGAAAACAACAGCTTTGGAACTTTTGGAACTATTGCATGGAGCTGTTCTGGAAAACTCGCTTTGGCAAGCTTCCTAAACTAACTTTATTTTGGCCTGGTGTTTGATGCATATTGGGCCTTTATTAGTTCTCGTTATCGTTTTTGGTGTGAACAGGCCGTAAATGGCACACGTCTAGTCTTATTTTATACTGTATGAACAGTTACATATACAGTAAACCCACCTCTAAGTGGCACATAAAAACTAAAAGAACAGAATTGTTGCTTTACATGTCAATCAGTATCTGAATGTCTTAGTGCATGGTCCTTGGCCAGAACGCTCTGTGGACTAGACTTTTTGGAGTTCAGATATGGCTTTGTGAGACCACTTGGTTGCAGTAAAAGTGTCCTGCTTTCTTGAGTGTTTTCTGGCAAACACCAAGTTCCTCCTCCTCGTTGTTCTTTCCTTTGATTGAATATTTTTGATTGGCTTCCATGGACACCACGAACCTCCTGGATCTCATGGTTAATACTGACCACTCTGGAAGCTTTAAAAGCAGGTTTAGGAGAGGCCTTTCTGTTCATACACAGGTAGGTACTGGAGTAGTCATGCAGAGTAAGACCCTTTGTTTTGCCTGTGTTTTTCCCAATATTTCCATAAGATCTGGAAAATCCTATTTATACACATTCCAGGGTTCTGACTGCACCAAATCTTGCTTCCTTTAACTTACATTTTTTTTTTGCAGGATTGAGGCTTATATTCTCAGTGTTCAGGAATTTTTTCTTATGGGTCCCATAAGAGGATAGTATTGCTGGTTTTCTTTCCTGACAATATTCCAGTTTACTTGGATAAAGTTGGTCTTCAATGGAGATGCATGACCATCTCTGATAAGTTTTTGAGAATTGTTAATGAATTCTGTAAGTTACTAGGAACAGTGTGTATTTGAATGGATATGTGTGCCCAGATGTGTTTTTGCTCGTTTATGTGAATTTATTTCATCCAGTAGTTGTGGGCTGCGGTTCATTCATCTCCCTTGACCATGCTTCCCGCTCATAGACGCATTATAACGACATTCTCGCATGAGTGCCGGAGCTGTACAAGGGAAAATGGACCGTTAGATACCACTGCAAGCTAATAGACATGAGTCCCGAGGGACACTGAGTACAAATAAACACCCCTAGCTAATCCGCCTCTGCATGTTATGTGGCTGATTAGCAAAAAACATTTTATAGATTTTAATAATGACCCTCCCTCCCCTTTCCCTTTCGCTGCTAGAGAACATTGTGCCTCAATGAATAACACCGTTTTCATGTAAATGGTTAGTTGGCACTACATCAGTCAGTTACTTTAAAACAGATAATGACAGTACCCTACTGCATGTGTTTGTGTGAGAGTGTTTGTGTACATGTGCATGCCGGACTCTCCCTCGTTCTTTCTCAACTTGACCCTTGCTTAACTGAATGTATGTTGTGTTTTCCTGCACAGCCCCAGACAAACAGCACCAAAAACAGCATAGTCACCAGTCCCAAGGGAAACCTCCCCTCTCCTGCACTGGTATTTACCTCTCTAGTCCTTTTCTTTCTTCCAATCTATCCTTTTTTCCTCCCTCTGTTTGTGACTGTACTTGCAATCTTTAGGACAATAAGGATTTTTGTTTGTTTTCTTATGTGCTGTTTTACCAAATTTACATTGCATCTGAGTGCAAGCCGACTGTATATAAAAAATAAATAAATTGCAGTTTAAAGCTAGTAGTAAAATGTATTAATATAAACTATGTATTTTGCATTAAAAATGTTAAATGCAAAGATATTGTGTTTAGAGCAGAGAATAACATGTATGTAGAGTATATACAGTGAATACAGTGGCCTTTGTGTCTTTGCATTTGTGTACTGAAGCTGCCCTTAAATGGTATAAATTTCAGTGAGTTGGATATCAAACCAGTTGCATTTTATATTAAGGATATTTGATCTGTGAGCAGTGTCCAGGCCATTTGCAGCATCATCATTATGTTCTGGATTGGTTTGGGGATAGGAACTCCTCCTAGAACTCTTAATCAGTAATTAAGCTGTTCTTACGGTTTCCTGGATGCAGTGGTGAGAAGAGGATGTTTGGTTCACGGCAATCCTTAATCAGAATCAGAATCAGAATCAGTGGTGTTCCTCAATTAAATCCACTGGGTCTAGTATACTAGTTGTCAAGTGAGTTGAATGTTTACAGTACTGAGCAGTGCTGTTGCCATTCCAACTGTGTTTGAAGTTTGAAGATCAGCATTTATTTGTAAAAATTTAAAGGTGCAGCTCTATTCCATAGCAGGTGCCATCTAGTTAAATGCTATTATAAGTGCTTTATGAACATTTTAAATGACCCAGCCTTAAAGTGGCACATCTTTTTTTTAATTGAGCCCTCAACTTTTTGGCTCTGTCCATGGACCCAATTAATCTCTGTTGATTCAGTTGCATGCACTCTGTCATTCTGATATATTACTATACACTATAGGGCCTTTCGCACCGCTTTAGTTCCAGAACTAAATGTACAGTACTAAATTACTGGGACGATTTTGTGCGAACTATTTCCCAGTGTTTCGACAGCTATGTCATTTCTGCGTGGTGTTCAACAGCATTAACAAACAGAATATGGAGGGAGCTGTGTTTCGTGGGTTTCACTAAAATGGATGTGGAATGTAGAATTATAAGGGATTGAAAGAACGTAAAAAAGGAATCGCCAATGACAACTGGCAGTGCTACATTTGCTACAAGTGTATATTTATCGCCATTCATCATACTGCAAACACTGCGTCTAATTATCTCGCAAGTGTCTTTAAATGCTGTTTTAAATCGTGGAGGGTGAGGGCATTTTCGAACATGTCTGGCCAATCAATGTCTACTTACGTCATGGTTAGTAAAAGTTGTGCTGGTTAGACCCTGCTGTGGAGTAGGAGCTAATTTGGTTCTCGAAAAAGGTAGGTCGCTACTAAAATTGCACCTAGTTCCGGAGGTGCGAAAATGCCCAAAAGTGGGTAGTTCCAGTTTGTTTTGCGAAAGGCCCTACTCTAGCCACACATTTATGGGGTTGTTTTTTTGTTTGCATAATGCAAGTTTGTCTTTCAGTGTCTGCTTTGATCGGTAGATAATGAAGGTTGTTTATCGCTTGGAGCTGGCAGGGAATTTAATAAATGTCATTATGCCAGCATGGAGGGTACATGGGTGATGTGATTATTTAATGTTTAATGACATGCTTGAGTGATACAGATGGATAGTCTATGTTCTGAGGGGAATTTTGTAGATTTTCTGTGGTCTGTAAAAGTACTGTGAAGAGGTTTTAGAGTGAGCCACGAGCATTAAGGAAGGAAGCTCCTAATGAAAGCATGACATGCATTCCATGATATATACAGTTATTGCAACACGTGGCTCAATACATCAGAATTTTAGGATCTTTTATAGTTGCCCTTTAATGCAGCCACTGTGGAGTTTGTGTGCTCTTTGTGTGTGTGCGTTTTATGGAGCAGATTTAGTTACTCAACCTTGAAGTGAAGTGAGGAGGTGTTTATGGTCAGTAAAGACTCTAGCCTTAGTGCTTCGTTCCATGGGTTCCCTTCCAGCTTTACTATTAACTACAGTTATGTAGGACTGGATGATATTTTTATTTTACAATTTTCATTTTTGGATGAACTTTCCCTTTAAGAGGGAAATTAACGGTTAGCATTTGCAGCTTCTTATAGACTCTTTTGTATGTATATATATATATATATATATATATATATATATATATATATATATCATTATAATTATTATATTATGTTCTCTATTATAGCTGAGTGGTTCATAGTAACCTTAGCATGCAATTGCTGCCTGTTGCACGGGCAACGGTTGTCATGGTGATGAATACCTGATAATGACGGGGACCACAGGCTGCCGATTGGACAGTGAGGGAATGTTACTTCCTGCAAGAGAGAAGTGTTCATTACAGATTTATGCGGTCTGATGTGTGTCTAGCTAGCAGGTTTCTGGGTTGACACATAAGGAGACGGATTAAAATAAACATGTTAGTCTAATGGCTGCGATAGCATCCAAAGTTGTTCTGTCAAAATACCGCTATTCCACTTTCAGCGGTACGATGCTTGTTTTGTGCATTCGTAGTTGGTGGTTTAGAAAAATTAGAGCCCAACGTGCAGTAATTTGTTTTCTGAAGCTCTCTGCTGTTGAACCTCTGGTGGTTTTTGTGCATGTTTTGTTTGTTAATTTTTACTGGGTTGGCAATCACAAACACCCATCCACCCACACACACATACTCTCTCTCTCCTCTTTTTTCTCCTCATGTTTTTCCACCCCCTCCTCCCCTGTCGCTCTGTAGGAGGCACAGACCACTGTCATCCATAATGCAGTGGATGGGATTAAGGTAACCCACCACCACCACCACTCTTTTTCTTTCCTTCCCACCATCCGTCCTCTGTTTGATCTGCATCCCCACAATGCATTTCTGCTAATGTGTCCACAGACTATGACGTCATCTGAGCGTGTGTGCCTGTTGGCTGCATGCATGACCTTTTTGAAGTTTAATGTGTTCTCGCACTAGTACTCTTTAAATCTGGTTGAATAACAAATTGCATGTTTTAATTAAACATTACATGCAAATGAGTATACATGTTCCTCTCATGAAACGCAATTCCAGTTGTTTGTGTGGCGCTCCTTTCCGTGCTAGTGCGATTGTTTCGCGATTAATCGACGGTCTGTTTAGTAGTGATGTTTATTCATGATTGTGATGATGGGAAATGACTCTTGACACATCAGACATTTGCAGTATTAGGCCGAAGAGCAACATTTAGAAATCTGTGTCATGATGAGAATATTAAACCTGCCGTCTCGGGTCTCTTTTGCTTCCGGCTGTGTGGCGTAGAGACCTCTTGTGGTGCTCATTGATAGTGCAACTTGCAAAACTATCTCCCTTGACATGAAAACATTTATTTTTGACAGTCATTATTTTTTAAGTAGCATTTTGTAGTACTCCTAGTGGAAGATAATTCTTTTAAAAAATAAAACAGAATAGAAATCAAATGGAAGAAAATAGGTGTCGCAAACAGTGATGTCACACATCACACTTTGATTCTCCCAGGAGGCAGTAGTGAAGTCTAGATCTGGGCCGAGTTGTTCTGCCAATGGTTGCTGTTCTGTGTGAATTCTGAATTGGTCTTAAAATTCCCCTTAGAAAATGAGCTACTAGACCCTTGCGTGGGACACTGTCTGTTTTGCTACATTTGCCACTTTCTTTATATAGGTGTAACAAGGTCTGTAGTGCAGCATAGATGATGGAATAAGAGTACAAAAGCCTTTTCAGGAGCACCTAATAATATCGCCCCACATACTAATGGCCTATTTACAGCAGGAGCTGGTGTCCTTGGTGATTGCTACAGTTACGCTGTGACAGGTGCACAGTCCCGTATCACTGGTGACCGTGCCCCCCTCCTCCTCATTTCCTATTGAGACATCATTCTGTCGATTAATTCAGCTGAGCGATAAGGTACAATGAGAAGTGCTGCCGTGTGTAAATGCTTACCACAACAGTGTGTTTTTGCAAACCCTTCAGCTTTGACTGTTTTCTCAATACAGCTGGGCTCATTTGAAAATATGAAATAGTTGTTAAATGCTTTAGTAAGAATTGCAAACCATCAGGACTCTGCTTTAAATTAGACATCAAGTGGTGACGTAACACAGGACTGAAATGATTTATTAAACAGGTGAATGCTGTTCCTTACACCCATATGCTGCACGTTGAAGCGTTTGCCGTACTCTTGTAAATTAGTGCATCTCTCAGATTTAAGCACAGGATATTGTGAAATTAGGAAAGAGTATTGAGTTCATAATGTTCATTCCTGTTGGAGGTGTGGCCTGTGTTTAATATCGTTAAGTAAAACAAACATAACAAGCCTCTTCTAACAGTTGTGCTGACATGGACATGCATTATTGAACGGTTAATTGTGCGTGTGATTCCCCAGAGTTCTGCTGTTTACATGTTCATTTATATTGTGTGTATAACAATGCGAGTGAGGACTTTGGCACTAGTTGGTATACTTTCTGAAAAATGTTAATACCTCGTGAGACTAATTGGTGTTCTGTGTCTGAATATCACAGGAGTCGTCGGACAGCAGTAATGCCACAGTGGAGGATGAGGAAATGAAAGGTAAGACTCAACTATCAGTATTTGTATGGAACAACACGCACTGCACTAAGGTTGCAAAAATATTATAGTTGTTTCTAGTCTGAATAGCAAATATAATATAATACTGTATTTAGTTCAAAATCCCAAAAATATGTTCAGTACGTGTTCAGTACATTCAGGTTGTCATCTTTCTACAGTGACCTGCTCTCTTATGTGTTTTCACATTGGGCTGATTTGAAAGGGAGTGTTTGGCAAAAAATGGAAATTATGTATTAAATCTTTCAAATGAATAATTATTTACTCAATCTTGTGTTGTTCCAAACCTGTATCTCTTAGTTTCTTCTCCAAAACACACACAAAAAAAAACAGATTTTAAAGAATGTCCATACAGTGAAAGTCAGTGAGGTCCAAAGCAAAAACATCTTCAGATTAATTTTAAGATTATCTTCTTTTGTGTTCCACAAAATAAAATAAAAAGGTACTCATCAGATTTTACATACTTACAGAGCATACAGTCAGTCCTAAAGTTCATATTTGAAAAAACAAATCAAATTTACACTACCATTTAAAAGTTTGGGATCTTTTAATTTTAAGGAACTTTTATTCAGCAATTAATAAATTGACAAAAAGTGATAGTAATAACATTTACAACACTACAAAATTCAGTTTCAAATAAGTGCTGTTCTTTGGAACTTTCTATTAATTTAAAAAAAAATATATTATTATCTAAAATTTTATGCAGCACATTATTATTATTGTGCAAAAAAATATTAGAATGATTTCTGAAAGATCATGTGACACTGAAGACTGGTGTAATGGCTAATGGTAAAAAAAAAAAAAAAAAACTTTTAAAATGTATTAAAATAGACAACATTTCTTGTAAATTGTAATAATATTTCACATTTTTACTGGTTTTCTTGAAATTTTTATCAAGTAAATGCAGCCTTGGTTAGCATTCTTTCAAAAACATAAAAATTTTACTGATCCCAAACTTTTTAAATGGTAGTTTATGCAGAGTATCAACAAAAATATAAACATTTAGATTCACTTCATGGTCCGTTAATATTAAACTGAGAAATGTAGTGAAAAGTTTTAGCCTGAGCTCATTCAGTGCTCACTTGGTGTCACTCCTACTTTCATCGTTTGTGTTCAGCTCTCTCTGCCCCAGAACAAGGCAAGGGCACCTTGTGTTATAATTAAGCTCAGTGGGAAACAGAGACCCTGGCTATTTCAGAGCATGTGTGCAAGTGTGCGTAAGAGCAGAAAACTTGCCGCAAAATTTCTGGGCAGACAATGTGCATGACAGGAGCGTGATGTCTTGTTTTCGAGATCACACTAAAGAGACGATGAGAAGGGTGTGAGTTTTACTTCGAGATGGTGTTGGGAAATATCTGGCTGAAATAGTTGAGTGATGAATTCTAGCACAGCTGTGAGAAGTTAGCTTAATAACATCTAAGCTAGCTTTACTGTAAAGCACTTCTGTTTAAATAAGTTATTTGAATAGAGCCAGTTTATAAGGACTATAAATAAGTGTTTTCAAACTCTGAATATGTTGATTTGATTTAGTAAAACTTTCTATTTTGTTGTGTTTCTGTTGTGTTTGCCAGTGGAACGAGACAAAATACAATGCAATTAAATTAAAGTTTATTTTTATAGCGCTTTTTACGAAACAAATCATTACAAAGCTACTTTACAGAAAATGATGTTTCTACAATATTTAGAAGTAGCTTATAAGTGGTGACTGTTAGTTTGTGTGCATATGACAGGATTTTTCAGAAAAATTAATACAAGACGTAGTCAGCAAGACGATGAATATTATTAGCAGCAATTATTGTATAATGCAGTCACACTTGTAGCAATATTTGTTAGTTCTGTTTGTTGATTCAGGGTTAGCATCATCTGAGGTCCTCTGAGGGGTTGGTATCATCTCTTCTCATGTGTTCTGGATCCAGACTTGAGCTTGTGTAAATCCTAGTTACCACGGGATGTAAATGAAGTTAGACCTGCACAACTGCCATATAATTTTTTATTTTAGGGTGACATATTCCATTAAGGAACTTTGATTGAAAAAAATTGATTTTTGCATTTCATTTCATTCATCAGTCGTGTATACTGAAGCAACTCTTAGCTGGGACTGCTAGGCTAGAGAATGGCTGCAAAAACCAAATTGATGTCAGTATGCTTTCTGTGTTCCTTCTCTCTCTGTGTGACTTTGGGAGGGGTGTCACAGGAAAGCTTGTAGATAACAGTTCAGTTATGCCTGACTCCGCCCACACACCTCCTGGCCCCTCCCCTGCTCTTTTCAGTAAGTGCCCTCTGACTGCCATGACCTCACCCATCTTACCATAATCCCCTTTTGCATGTGTGTGATACAGATCAGCACTAAAATTTGTGAAGTAGTGCCATTAAATGAGTTGCATTACTGAAGATAATTGTCATAATTTGTGTTCTCATTAGTAAACAGATAATTTGTTTTTAATCAGATCTAATCTTGCCAATTTCTATGTCCTGTTTGTTTAACCAGTTTCTCTGGATTTCTTTAGAAGTATAGTAAAAAAAATAAAAAAAAAGCTGTTAACATATGCTCACCTTACCTTCGTGTCTTTCCGGGTATGTATGGATTTCTTTTGATGTTTAAACAAAAATGCCAATTTCAGCTAAAAACTGAAACCTTTTTACACGTTTTCACCATTCTTTTACAAGACAATGGTGTTTCGGGTGCCTGACAATTTAAGCAATTGAAAACAGGTACCATTATTCTCTCCAACATAATCAAATTCATGATGTCATGGACATATGTATCACAGTACGTGTTTGAATAGTGCTGCTTTAAAAATATGTTGCCAACTACTGGCCTGGTGTATATAAGCGTTTTAAGTCATTTTCATGGATCCAGGGATCATTTTGACACTTGTCAAAGTTGTCGTCTTTGTACACAAAAACCCACTGGAATAGTTTTTCCTTTTTAGCACATCGTTGCAGCGTGTACGCTCTTTAAATAACAAAGAAAAAACATTGTGCTCGACTTTAGACCAGGTTTGAGTTGGTCTATGGCGCAGTCTATTTTCAGCTCCTTAAAGTAGCAATGCACCAGCAATGTGCCTGAACACACATCTTTCAGCACACCCATAGGCGCAAAAATGAGCGCAGATGCATTTGCTTATTAAACGACGTAGCACTGGACGGGAAAATGCGAATGGCGCCAGACTGAAACTAGCAAACACACTTGCGCTGCGCCTTGCGTAGCATTGCGCTGGGTGTATGATAGGGTCCTGAATGTTTGAATGATGTATGGATATACAATGATGAAATAGATTTTCATTTTCGAGTAATCTGTTCGTTTAATGCCACTGCACACAGGACTGCTATTATCTGTTCTGCTCCTTCTCTAAGCTAAGCTCCACTCTGTTATTTCTGTCCTGCCCTGTCTGGGCCCACAGCTGCCTCTAAGTTCACTGATCTATTGGGTGTGGTTCGTCGGGGCTCTGTGCCCACATGTGATGCTGAGGGGGGAAGCACTATCACTCCAGCTGTTGTTTCCGCCCCCTTCACACCCCAGACCACCAATATTCCCACACAGAGTAAGTCCCAGATGAACCAGCATGCAGACAGGTTATTCAGAAGTTCTGCTGAGTCCATGTTTATTAGAAACTTGTTTAGAGTCCATGTTTATTATCTGTCTTTTCCTGTCATCTGCCTTCTGTCAATTATGCATCCAGTGTCACGTTTGACTGATCTAGTGAGCAGTGTACGCAGACCTATAGCCACCCATACAGACAGTGAGCCATCAGCAGCCAGCAGACCCCTTACTGCCCCGGTATCTGCCCCATCACACCCCTCCCCTCTCCCTGCCCAAACGTCCTCAAGCCCCCTGCTGTTAGCACATTGTGAGTATGTGGTGTCAGTGTCCTGCAGTACTGGCACGGCAGCATGAGTTTTTGATTTCCAGGCAGCAGTGATGCTATTGGACTAACATGCATGCAGTGTGGATTTCTCGGGTGATTTAATCACATCACTGTGGACACCTGGGAGTAACATGCGTCTCAAATAAGTCATCTCTGACCACTTTTGTGTTATGAAGAGGACTCTCTCAAGTGTTATTGCTGGTCGATACAGGAGTTGGTTTTTATCAAATAACATTAATAGAAAAGATACACTACTAATCAGAAGTTTGGAATTGGTAAGATATTTTTGTTATCGACAAGTCTAACATGGTTCCCGAGGCTGCATTTATTTGATGAAAAATACAGGAAAACAGAAATAATGTGAAATATTATCACAGTTATAAAAAGTTGATAGTTAAAAAAAGTAAAAAGTCATTTTTCCTGCATTGGCAAACTGAATTTTCTTCAGTGTCAAAAAATCCTTAAAAATAAGGATTAAACCTTCAAGAATCATTCTAATATGCTGATTTGTTGCTCGAGAAGCATTACTTATTATTATAAGAAATATATGATATTATGTCACATTAAACCACTCTTGGAAACCTTTTACCATGCTGTCATAATTATCAGATTTGTTTTGCGTCTTTTTACATACCCTTCTTTAAAGCTTCTTAATGTAAAATATGTAAGTCCAACATAAAATATATGCATACTGTATATATTTAAATAATCTAAACAAACTACTTGTGATTGGAGCACCTGGTCTTACAGAGAATCTTTGAATTGTGTTTCCTCCAGAGATTGTGTTGTATCTTAACCTTCAGTTGTTTGAGTCCTGTGACTAACAGAGCTGGAAATGAAATGCTGTGTGTGAGCGCACGTACGGTAGTGTAGGTGGCTGAAATCTGTTTGGGTGGATGTTCAGACAACCTGTTTTTTTATTTTTGTGTTTATAAGCTTCTGTCTGTCACAGCAGCTTGTGTACTGATGCAGAAAGACACACGTTAGAAATGAGTCTGCTGAATAAATTATAGTGAGCCTGCTGAACATGTTTGCAGTGTTTTAAAAGATATATAGGCCACTTACCCATAATGCTCCTCCTTCGTGTGCATACTAATATAAGGGAGTTTGGATAAACTGGCTTCGGTTAACACTGACTTTCTCTTTCTACAGCACGCAAACAGGAGATCATCAAAATCACTGAACAGCTTATTGAGGCCAACAACAATGGCGACTTTGAAGCCTATGCGTAAGTTACTTGTGTGTAAAGGTGTATTTTTAACTTTATTTACCAACAACTGACAGTAAATGAGATGGCACTGAAACAATGGTTTTAATTCTTTCCAGTAAAATCTGTGACCCTGGACTCACCTGCTTTGAACCTGAGGCCTTGGGAAACCTTGTGGAGGGGATGGACTTCCACAGATTTTACTTTGAGAACTGTAAGCGGAGTCAGATTACTCTTCACCTCTACCCCTTTGGTCATGACGTCGGTTTATTAAAGTGTGGCCGTTTCTCACTCTGTCATAGTGCTGTCTAAGAACAGTAAGCCCATCCACACCACAATCCTGAACCCTCACGTGCACCTGATTGGAGACGAGGCCGCCTGCATCGCCTACATCCGCCTCACGCAATATGTGGATGGGCAGGGCCGGCCGCACAGCAGCCAATCAGAAGAGACGAGGGTGTGGCATCGCCGGGACTCTAAATGGCAGAATGTCCATTTCCACTGTTCGGGAGCTCCAGCCGCCCCTCTACAGTGAAGGTACATCCTTGTATTGACAGATTAATGGTACAGTCTATAACAGATGCTGATGGTGCAAACTTTGTGCTCAACAAAGTTTGCGGTCAGATGTTCTTTGAAACTTATTGAAACTCATCTAAGAATCCTGAATAAAATATATCACCGTTTCCACTAGGGGTGTGCACGGATAGTCGAACATTTGAATATTCGTTCTGCTCTAATTATTCTATAAATAAAAATGATATTAGAATTTCGCCAAAAAAAAAAAAAGGAAAAAATGTAACAAAAAACTAATTTGGTCACTTTCTGTGATTCTCCACCGGATATATGAAGGTGTATGAAAGCAAAAATCTAACAGTACTTCAAAGATGCCGTGGAGAATCACAGAAAGTGACCGAATTCAAGAATATTGTTGCGTCATCTCTCAAGCAACGAACATGTAAAACAATAGGAAAAAAGCAAAAAAGATTTGCTGACAGTTTAAAAGTTAAGTGTAGGCTACCTTCTACAATAGCCTAATTGCTGCAGGCTGCTTTACGTTTTTTTCTTTGTTCACTTCGAATATTCGTTTTTTGTGAGCTCAAATATTCGAATGTGATATTTGCGGAAAACGCCCATCCCTAGTTTTCACAAAAATATTTAGCAGCATCTTCATTATATAGTAGCCTTAAAATATGCTGATATTAAATAATTCACCGCTGTTAGAGAAAACATTTAGGTTTTTTTTCACAGTTTTCACAAAGCTGTTGTGGCAATTACACTATAAAAAAAAAATTTTTATTTCAGATTTTAGTATGTTGTACTAGAAAATACCATTTCAGTCTTTCTACTTCTACAAATTTCTGCTTAATTCAGTATTTCTTTGTTATTGTGAAATTTACTGGCAATTTCAGACTGAAAATTGTTTCTACACTAGTTTTTTTATGTTGCCTTGGTCTGCTCATTGCACATTCTTGAATAGACTTTGTTTTTGTATGCAGCTGACAGACATTTTTTCCTCAGGTTGAGCTCGTTGTAGCCACATCTAACAAGAGTGCCCAGCCAGAAATGGAGAGTGCAAGAGTGAAAGAGAGCGTGAGGGAGGGGGGAAGTTGGAGAGAGGGAGGAAGGAAAGCAAGCCCAGTGATGGGTGGCTGTGAGTCTTCAGTGCCTGACCCTCCCACACTGGGCCCGGCCCCCTCACCTGTCAATCACTTCTGTGCGTCGTCTTCTGTCTTACCTTCAACTTTCCCCCCTCCCTCCCAGACACCGTCCTTGTATCTTTACACCCGTGCAGAGACACCCCTCGTTGTGCACATGTGCTGTGTGGAGTTGGACAGTCTTTGATAAGTACAGATAATAAGGCCTCAGCGAAGTGCTTTCTGTTGCACCTTCCCAGTGTGAGTTATGTTACACTGATTCGCCGTCCTCACTTACAGTGTGTAGATTTTCAATATTGTTGTTATTATTATCATTATTATTATTATTATTATTATTATTATTAACATTGTTCTTACTGTTGTTATTAGTATTAAAACAAAAGCAATTGTAAAAGTAATTTTTCACACAATTCATGTTCTGGATGCCAATGATTTTGAATTTATGCCTTTTCTTTCCTGACGTTTTTGAAGAGCATGATTTTTTCAGTATATCAAAAGCGTTTATGTACAGGCTTCTCCGTGTGATTCACAGCCAACTGATGCGTCAGTCCATGTGTGTTCAGACATTTGTTGGTATGTGTGACTGTTTTGGGGCAGATTCTACCAGAGCCTGATAAAGAACGACGTGACGTCCGGGGTCTTCCAGCTTATACCAGTCATTATTTCTCACATCATTAGCTCAGATTTGGAATAATTCAGCAGATTTGCTGTTAGTTGTCGAACTGCATTTTGAATGAATAATTCCTTTTTCTGGAAAGCCACAATCGTGCTTTATATGTAACCTGTTACACCAATTGCAATGTTAGTGTTATTTTAATGTTGCAATGTTTAGAATTTTTTTTTGTTACTTCTTCAGCCAAGTCAGTGGTATTAGGAAAGCGCCTATTCAAGTTGGGCCGATTGAATCAAACTAAAAGCATACTTCAGTTTAACATACAGTAGGGATACCAGATTACCTCTTCATTTCTGTTTTAAGACTATGGAAAGATGTGGACATCCAATTACATCATTAGAGGAAATTTTTCTTAAAAATAAAACTCTTGTATCTCTACACTAGTTATAGTGGAGGTTTAAAATCATTGGAGGCCATTAAAGAGCAGCTGATTGAATGAATTTTGGTGATTTTAGCTGACAGTTACATATAGCTTTTTTTAGTTTTTTCTTCGTGGCATATTGTTGACTTATATTACTTATTCTATTTTTAAGAGTTTATATGTATTTAATTTGTCACCTGTGTGTGAGATTTTAAAGGAGAGTGAACATTTTGTTACCCTTGAACATTTTCAAAGTGTGTTTACTAGTGGTTGACCGATATATCGGCCGATATTTTTCATTTTTCAAATATCGGCATCGAGCCGATAAGTTTTCCTGCTTAGCCGATGTGTTCGAGCCGGGGCTTTTATTTTGACGGCGCTGAGAGCGGTAGCACCTGAGCACACGCAGTGCTCACACTCTCTCTCTTGTTCATCGTCATCATTAATCGTTCTGTCTAATACAGATAAAAGTCTGTCTAATTATCAGATAGAACGGTTAAACAAAGAAATTAATGTATACAGAAAGTATTATAATGATTGCTTTTATATTAAGACTATTAGTAATAGAAAGGCAAACATTAAAATACTTTAGCGTTTGCCGTCAGCATTAAGCAAATATGCATTTATATAATTTAAACAAATCTTTGAATGACTAATGAACATTTAATTTCACAAACCTTGCAAACTTAGTCGAATCCATCTGTGAAATCTTGTGAAGTGTGCATTTTTATTTCAGCATGATCATGTTCGCTGCGTGATGGTCCGTCAGTGTTAATTGAATGCTTTAAAATATAAACTGGTGATTTCAAATAATACTGCGCTTTATGCATTTGCCCACTATCATATTCATGTCATTTTTCACTTTGTGCTGTATGTAAAATGAGGGTTACCCTGGCTTTATTTGAAAAATATGATTCCCAGTGCACACAAACTTACCAGATTACTGAGTCCCCAGTTGGTCACAGTGTTTACTTTCTTTTTAATTATATTTTTATTAAATATTTATTTATTTGAGAAAAATACTGTCATATAAAGCATAAGATTATTTCTTTTACACATTTATTTTTTAATCCATAGTCAAATGATTTCAAATTTCTTAAATATTAATAATAATAATTTAAAAAATCGGTTTTATATCTGCTATCGGCCCCACTGCTTTCCAAGATATTGGCATCGGCTGTCAAAAAACACATATCGGTCGACCACTAGTGTTTACCCTTTGGATGGGCAAAGTGCAAGGAGTGTGAAAGTCTTTGGAAGAATGAAAAGGTTTGCAGTCAAAATCGGCAGCAATAGTTTTATATGTCAGAAGATGATAAGATAGTTTATGGAGTGCATGTCAGACCTTGTGAACTTTATACTGGTTTCACTCTACTTTGAAGGGTTTGAACTCTGGTTAACTGACGTGTCAGTGTGACATCGTCCCCCGGTCATGTGACTATTTTATTGACCTTGTGTCCTCAGGTTGTATTTATTTGTTTTATATTATTATCGCAGCTTCTTACATGCTTCTTAATTTTCTCACACTTTATCTAATGTTTGAACTCACTAGTTTTGAGCCATGTCATATCAATGATGACTACTGATCTTTTTCCGTTGTTGGTATTTGAAAATAATTTTTCCAAAGCGCCTCTCACACAGATAAAAAGAGGTAATCTTTTAAAATCCAATCAAAATATGTCTCTCAAACAAAGTGACCCCGTGAGGCACGTGTACTTGTGTTAGTGCTCCGGTGTTCTGCTTCTGTTACAGTTGTGTCTCATTCTTGGATGTTTTATCTCATGCAAAAAAGTTCCACACCTGTCCGCACACCGCTCCCTAAAAAATAAAATAAAATAAAACAAAACCGCATGTAAAAAGTGTACTGTTCTCTGTGTGTTTAACCACGAAAATAAACGTTGAAGAGTGAAAGTCACATCAATATAAAAACAGGACACACAGTACTGAAACTGCAGTTTATTTCAGCTGGAATTTCTTTGCATGATAGTCACTTGAACACTAAGTTTGGTGTTATTTAACTATTTGATTTCATTTTTCTATTGAATGCTGGTTTACCTAAACCTTTCTCATATCTGTCTTACCATCTTTGTTAAGTGCATATATATATAGATATATACATATAATATTTTTGTCCCAAAATTATGCTGACAATGGCAGCGTAAATGACGAAGACTACAGATAGCTAGGAAATGTCAATGATATTAAGATTATGGAAATGGTGATATTTCTACTGCATGCTTTTGTATTAAGCTGATTGTTGTCAATGCAGGGTGACTGATATTTATATTAACGATTATAAGATTTCTCATTAGTATGAGACTGCTTGACTTCAGAGAAGCACTTGCAATATTAGCTAAATATGCATGTTTTTTTTTTTTTCTTTAAATCACTAATTTGTATCAAAGATCTGCTGTTTGTGCTTTGCGGATATTCTCCAAACCTGAATGGCCAATAAAATTGGGGATTGTTTCTGAATTTTATCAGTCTTTTATGACTAATTTAACAACTACAGCTCAGTAAATAGCAGAGATCCAGTGTATTTTTGCCTGCACCGACAACATTGTCCATCTTTAAGCACAGGACTGTTTGCGTTCGACTCGTAATATAATTTCTCTGATTGGAAACGGTACCAGATAGTTTCTCTGAAGTTGAGTTTTCTCACAGTAGCCCTCTGTTAGTTTTGTTTTCCTGTATAAGAAGATATTCTTTTTGATTTCTGATGATTCTTACTCTTGTTATTGCTGTTCTCAAACATGCTCTGTGTATTCCCTGACTTAAGCAAATGTGTTCAAAAGATATAAATAAATGAGATGATTTAAATACTGAAGAATCTTGTGCATGTATTCAAAATTGACAAGCAATATGTTTTTAAAGGGTTTTTACTTGAAACTACGCAGGCTGATGGCTTATACAATCAATCAACAACCTCGTAGTTCCCAGCTGGTCTATTTCAACATATTAAAAATCAGTTCTGCTATTGAGAAAATAACTGAGATTTTTTATTTCCTTAAACTGACTATTGCATTCTATATCAGGGATTTTTAAAACTTTCATTTTTTTAGGTCTGTTAGGTTATGGAAATAGGTTAAGGCAATAAGTACAATCTGTAAAATCACATAATATTTAACATTGTCACTGCTCAGTAAACTGTAATTCTAATGGGAATAGCTTTTTCAACCACTTTTTTTTTATCTTTATTTTTCCATTAGCATTTAAAATGCTTTTTAATTAAAGAATTCTACCTTGGGGGAAAATTAACTTTTTCAAAGTTTAAAAATTTCACCTCTGACATGGAGTGTTCAAATGTATGAATGCAAAAGTCAATTGCTTTGGATAAAAGCATATGCCAAATGCATTAATGTAACCTTTTTAATTCTGCTAGATTTATGTGCTTTCTGGCTTTGTTTGCATTTATAAATGTTCACCCTCCATCTTCTTAAATGGAATTTGTAGTGACCTATTTGCATTCTTCACTAATTAAAGTGTTTAATGAAAACATTGGCAGTTCAATACTGCAGGTCAGAAACCACATCAATCATCATCAAGTAAAAGTAATTTGTAAAAATTTGTACTGTAAAAAGCAACACACAAACACACAACATCAAAACTCTAAACAGTGCCATAAAAATCAAATTCATACAAACCAAAAACAAAAAAGCAATGTATACAGTTATCAGGCCAGTTGAACTAGTCTCTCACTGGCCTCCCAAAGTTTTTTGCTACTCCAGATTCTCTAGCGAAGGCTCTTAGATGAGCTGGCCGACAGTCAGTGAAGTATCCTCCGTTCAGGATCTGGAACAGAACTTAGTAATGACAGGTCCAGTTACTCTGAACGTGACCTGAATGAGACATATGACACAAGATGAACTTCACAATAATCCGTTCAGACAATTACAGATTTTTGGTAAAGGTAAAGATCACTATTATTACTGCTCACACTTAAGGACACCAGGAACATCCTAGCAACCTTTTCTGCAGTTGTAAATGTTAAAAATATTTGTGCTGCTTTTGATTAACAGAGAGCTTCTATTTGAAATATACATAATTTTTACATTAGAAATGTCTTTATCTATAACGTACGATTTAACTAACTGATTTGCTTGGTTAATTGTCTGTTTCCATAATATGTGAATTTCGTGCATCTCAGAAGCGTGGATTGACAGTAGGTGAGCTATAGGTGGACTGTCATCCCAGACATCAGGACAGAGTGGACAGACTGGCTGTTTGCAGGGGGTTGTTAACTTACTGCAGAAATGACATTCTTGTCAGTCACCATGGCAAAAAAAAATGATACATAAACAGCACATAGATTTTCTAAGAATGATCCAAAGTGGAACATATAATTACTTACTCTTTCTTTTGTTTTATCAGCCTTGTCTTCTCCTGAATGGGTTGTTCCCCTTCATCTCAGCTCTTTGTGAAGAAAAGCTTGACTGTCATTACTATGTTTTTCATGGTTCAAGCTCTCCATCAGCATTCTGTAGATCGCTGGGTCCGTGCATGACTGCAGTGACAAAGGTTGTGTGAATATGTGTTTTGTAGTGTTTACCATATGGCTGAAGAGGCTGAAAGAGTGCTTCAGTGAGTTTTTGGACAAATCATCTGGAGCAATTCAGAGAGACAGCCTAGTAAGCCTTTTGTGTACAATGAACCTAAATATTCTTTATTTTAAGGTATATGGATTTGAACAAACCCCTAAGGTCCATGTTTTAAAACCACTCAGAACACTCAAGCAGTTTTGTACAGGCAACAACCACTCACACTGCAATTCTACCATACGCAGGAACAGACGAGGTAAAGAGGAGTGAGCCTTATTCGTTCTACCCCATTTTTGTATTTTACTTTTTACATTTTTTTATTTAGCTATTGTGTTATTATTAATAATAATATAATGTGCATATTATAAATAATATTGTAGTTATAACTAGGTTTTTTTTTAAATCATTTGAAATATTTATACATTTATTCTTATATCCATTATAATATACATTTGATATAAATGTAAAAAAAATATTTGTATCAGAAATACATTTGTATGTAATTACTACATGAATTGGAAAATAAGCTTTATAAAATGAATTGTAAATAGATGTAAATTTAAATGTAGTTTCTAATCCTAAAAGGATTTGGAACTGTATCCAGCTCTTCCCTCTAACATCCTAAAATGCCTCTCCACCAATCACCTTTCTCCATGTGCTTTAGAAGTCGGTGAGGAATTTTGAAACAAAAATTTTATGAAAAAAACATGTTATATTTTTTTATATTTGATTTCAACACTATTTAAAAGGTGTAGAAATAATATTTGTCACCAATCAACAATAAGCGTACTCTTATAAACTGGGCTAAAGAGAGGGAAAGTGGGATTTCTTCTCAAAGTCAAAGATATTTGTCCTGATTGGCTGTTTAGAAGATTCAACCAATGAGGTCAAACTAAATGAATATACACTACTGTTGGATCAGGTAGATTTGTTTAAAGAAATTAATACTTTTATTCACCAAGAATGCGTTGAATTGATCAAAAGTGATGGTAAGGACATTTAAAGAAAGCAAGAAAGGATTCTTGAGCACCAGAACAGCATTTTAGAATGATTTCTGAAAGATCATGTGACACTGAAGACTGAAGTTAAGGTTGCTAAAAAATCAGCTCTGTTGTCTTAAGAATAAATTCTAAAATATATATAAATATTTATATAAAAATATATACTTCTCTGAATTTTTCCCTCATCCCTAATGATGTCACAGCTGTGCTGTTGAGCCGGGCAGAAGGGCTGCTTGATAAATTGATCACATTACTTTTCACCAAACTGGTGATCTTCAAACTTCAGGTATTGTAAGCACTGTGCAGAGGGGGTTGCTGGAGGTGCCCGGGTCCTAGTAGAGTCAATGACCCAGAGTATTGTAGGAGACATTGTGTCTTAAGTAGAAAAGCTCTCTCTACTGCTGCTATGTGTGCTGTATGGGGACCAGGACACTGAGGGGAGAGGTACGCTGAAACTGCAAATGTGATCCAAGTTATAATGAAAAAATATGTCTAAAGATATTTTCTTATAAGAATATACTTTTCTTTTTTCGCCACAGATGTGCCTCCATCATTCTATGACATGAGGAATGCAATCAGTTCTCTGATTGGTCAGGGTGAGTTGTGTGGGCGGGGCTTGATGAGGATGGAGAATGTGCTGCTCTCTGAGGAACATAGTCTTGTGCTGACGTGTTGCTGGGTTTTCTTGAAGGTAAAGCTGCTAGAAGGATGACAGAACATCAGCATACTAGGTTTAAAGCTGTGGTTTACAAAAAGCATTGTGTATGACTAAGATACAGTGGATGATTTACTTTCCTGTTAGGAAATTGGTATTTTTCTGGGCTCCCTGGTGGAGAGAATTCTGTCACTCCACTGTAAAGAACTGACATGGAGTGTGAAAGAGTCCCAAGGGGCTTCCAAAGTGTTTAAAGACAACATTCTGAAATGTAGACACTGGGGAAGACAGATTTGCTCTTTACACACTGATGTCCAAACACCTTTGTTTCCTCCAGTAACATCTGTTTGTGGTCCTGTTCTCTCTTTTTCTCTCATCTTCCATTAGGTGGCAGTAGAGGTCTGCTGTTTTGGCTTCACTAAAGTACTGCAGAGCTCTACTGAGCAGCTCTGACCCATGCTCTGACCCAGAGATCAGTGAGATCCCACCCCTCATTTACAACAGGTAGAACAGAGTGAATGATTCATTTTCAATAAGGAACTCATGAGATTCTAATCAAGTTAAATTATGTGAGTTTAATTAGCCATTAAACATTTTTGTTTTATTTTTATTTATTTTATTTAAAAAAAATCATATAGTGCTCTGATGACTCTAGCAAGTCTCGCCCCTTTTGGCCGAAACCATTAACACCCTACTGGACACAGCCAAAGTACCTCTTCCCCAGGACTGGGACCAAACTCTTGACTTACCACAGGTGGAGTAAATGATCTACTTATTAAATATATCTACAGTTTTGCTGGATCAGACATATGTCAAAGGTGTGTGCTGTTCACAACCTTCAAGCGCTGGTGAAGGGCTTCAGTCTGAGTGTAGCTGTTCTACAGTTTACCCCTGTGGAGGCCGTCCTGTCACTCTCACTCCCCAGCTTCCTGTGCTGGGACATGAGAAACACAGCCCTGCAGCTCTACAGTATGAGCCAGTCATGCTCACAATTATTCTCATTTCAACCTTTGTGAAGTAGTCACTTGTTTGATTCTCATGGCACCAGAATGTTGGGTCGACAACAGCCGACCGGTGAAGAGGGCTCATTCCAGCATGTCTTCTACTTCCTAAAGCCTTTCCTCCAGGGGGCGCTGGAAAGCAGGGCTAAAGACCTTCATGATGCCACCGTTTTTCTACACCCTTTCCTCTGCCCTGACCTCACCCTGCTCGACAAAATACAGTCTGGTGCTGAGGAACAGACATGGTATGATGGTGTACTGCTGTACAGTCAATCCATGCATACAGTTGCATTAACATAAATGCATTATATTGTATAATAGGCCTGGGCGATAAAATGCTATCGATATTTATTAACGGTACATCTTCTTTGAAATCGATATAAAAATGTTCGATATAGCGGACAATATAATGTTAAATCAAGACAATTAATTGAAATAATAATAATAAAATATTTGTAAATAAATGAATGTTTTCATGACTGAAAGTAAGCAGCACAGAATGAGTGTTTTTGACAAAGAAAACATGGTACATTCTGTACCTATAGGGCTTGGGCGCCGCGTTGCATTCTGGGACGTGGCAGTCCTGCTGGCAGCCTCTCGAATGTAAACATACATCAAGACGAACGAGAAGAAGCAGAGTTAGGAGAAAGAGAAAAGATGGTAAAATCGTGAAAAGGTTGTGGGATTTATAGTGATACGCTAAATATGGATGCCAGGGACCGGTATGTGGACAAAATCGTTACTATTAACGGTTTGGATCCATATGAAATTCCCAACAAATAGTGGTACCGACGGAGACTTGCTGCCGCACTTTTGCATAATAGATATCTTCGGCTACCTTGTTTGTTTTGTGAGCGCCTACACTTCAGAATAGTTCCGAAGCTACAAGTCATTGAAGTCTCATGTACAGTTCACAAATGGATGGGTATTTTCCTGTAAAATATCCCGTGAGCTCTTCAATCTGACCTGTCAAGTCTCTGTTGTTGTCCTGTCGCTACTCCTTGCCCTTCCAGCGAAACAGCTGTTTTTTAAAGCATCGTTTTGCTTACTTGAAAGAAACCTTAGCGTGATGTTGGGCTTTTTAAGATAGCGTGGTTGTTGTAAGAGCACGATTTCACGCCAATCTGTAACTAAAGTCAAGTTAGACCTAGCTTCACAAATCGCTTAACGTTAGTTAATGCAGCAGTTTTGTAGTTCTAATTTTTGTAATTTTATGTCAGCAGAGTGATAGCAACAAAAAGATGAATGTTGAAATTTCCCGTATTTTGGATGAGTAACCCAAGAAATTTCCCTTATTTTCAATGTTGACTTAAGCTATATAAATGAATATTCAGATGTTATGGTCTCCGTCGCGCTTCCAAGCAGGAAAACGGTGTAAAGTTAATCCATTCTCATTTTATTTTCCCCATGGCGATTATATGTTGCGCTATTTACACCCCACAATACAGCATCGGTTTACCATGGTTGAAATAGATTTTTAATTAATCAAATTAAGATACACGGATGAGAGGGAGTACGTCTAAACACTGCGCAGTAGCCCGAGTAGGAGTAAAGGAGGCTGTCAATGTGGTGGCCACGCCAAGTAATGACGTCACGACGCCCAAGCCCTATTGCTGTAGCCTCACTTTATAACATATTGCCCTGAAATCAGCCTGTAGATCTTGTTACACTCTTCACGTTGTGCTAGAGATTGTATTCAGTAATCTTTAAAAACAGACTTGGTTTGGACTTGGCCAGGATTTCCACCCAGCGCTGATGTGAGGTCAGTGAAACACCAAACTGCTCTACATGTCATGAGAAAATATACCACAGCCTTATAATGCTTTTAAATCCCTTCTCATTAGAATGAAAATATCATGATTGCAAGAATATATATATAATTTTATTATTATTATTTTTTTTTTTTTACAATGTATGGAAAAGTTATTTTTGTTATTTCAGCGTCCGTCACCTGCAGGCCAACCTGAAGTAGGCATTGTTGGAACAGAACATGCCAAGGGAGTACAGGGGAGCATACTTGACTGCATTAGTTGAGGTTATGACCTAAGAGGAAGAGAGTCTTGTCCTATTCTTCTGGGTTTGAGGAGACATGGCTGCAGGAGTGTGTGGAGCTTCTGTTTACTGATCTGGAGTCAGAGGAGGACCTGTGCTGATCTCATGGCTCTGTGTGCAGTCTGCCTTCTCCTTTGTCACAGATAAGCTCACCTGTCATGCAGCCAAATGTTAATGTGCTTAGCTTGATGTTATTAAATAGTCTTAATGTTCTTCATATTTGTTTATATTTAATATTTTTGTGCAAACTGATAAAACATTTTTTCTATTTTATCTATATTTTTAATAGGGCTGCACGCTAAATCGCATGCAATATTTAATGTGCATCTTGTCAGTAAAGCCGGTTCTGTAATCAGTGGTAAATCTCCATCACCTACGTGCTTTCACATGAGCATTTATTACACCGGGCCGTTGTTCACTGACAAGCTGTGCAAACCCACGATCATATTTTGCCAGTTTTGTACAGCTTGTAAATGACAATATGATCTGGCATGTAAGAATGATGTCGGAAGCATCATGTGACAGAGAAGACTGTATAATTGTTGCAGAAAATTCAGTGTAGTTTTCAAAACATCTCATATTCGGTAGGTTTTAATCTTTATATCATTTATTATATTTTACCTTGCTTTTTCTCGTATTGGTGAGAGGACACAGTTTGAATGAGCGAGACGAAGCAAAGGTCTCAGGTCTTCATTGATGCAGGACAGATGAATCCAATGTTGTCACAGATCAAGGTAGCATTATTGCAGTTAAAGGCTTAATTGAGTAATTATTATCCATTGATCTGGAAAAGCTGGCTCTTTGTTGACATATTGAGGTTAATCTATTAGAAAGGAAGAATAACAGTCCTTTGTTTGAAACAAGAGCGATAATAAAGAAAACTTCTTCTTCTTCTAAAGAAAAAAGTCTCAGCAAGCATCTGAGCATGGTACATACATTTTTAGCTAAATCTCTCTTTTGAACCAAATGTGATTCATGCTTGTATATTGATATGTTTTACATATTTAATAAATAAAGATTGAATCATTTTTAGAACTTACTGGCTAACACTGATCTGTGATCCCAATAACAAATATTTGTATGCCAGAAAATGAATGCTGCTTATCTTTAGCTGATTGAAGTTTTGATAGCCAATCTCTGCGAACTCAGAGACTCATTTGGTTTTATTTGGAGTGGTGGCTCACGGTTCGCTGTGACAACACATCACAAAAGCCCAAACCGGTTTGAGCTGCCTCACACCAACCTCACAGCATCTTCTGATACACACAAAGCAGCCGCAATCAGCTGCTCTCATTCACTCCTGTGGTTCATTCTATCCTAATCCTTTCTTGTATTCCCAATACATGTTTGATCATTTTAACCCCTCTGTTTTTATATTTTTGTGACTTTCTGTACCCCTTTTTCATCTTCATCGTATCTTTGCGAAGGCCACTTCTACTCTGGTTTCCACTGCATGGGTAAATGCATCAAACACTGATCTAATGGTTTTTGCAGCAACAGTAAAGTTGCCCTACGATAACAGCAGTAGAAGAGTGTATGCTTTATGCCACATTTGGGGGTCTTCTCCCAGGTTAAGTGTCCATTTTCTGCCCTCAGCACAGGGCTTTTTCATGATTCATGGTTGGAATATGTACTCAGTTGCTGTGGACACAGTGTTGGGACGCAGCTGGGTATCCCAGTAGCCATCCGTGGAGCAGATGGTCTGAGTTTACAGCAGACGCTGAAGTGATTCGCACTCCTCTATGAATGCTGCAATTGTATTATAAATGACATATTGATTATTTTAGAGTCTAGAGGACATTCAGGTGGATTTCTTGGGAGGGTGTTATTTTAAAATCTGGAGAGAAAAAACAACTAATAAATAATGACAAACAATAGCAGTCTTTATACCTGTTTTTATATTATTTTAAAAAATTTGCCTCTTAAAAAGACTTTCTGTTTCTTTATTAATTCAAGCTGTTTTAAAACAGAGTTGTTGAATGTGAGACATCTGCTTGTGCAAATTAAATATATGGCAGTCTTTTTACAGGATTCAACAGAACAATCTGTTTGGCTTGGCTTTTTCCACTCATTATCTTCTGTCTTCTCCATAGTAACCCACATTTCACTTCCTGTTTACCTCCTATGGAGATCCAATATTAACTGAAGAAATGGTAAGTTATTCTGCCTCTGGATTAGTTATTTTTTATTCACAGTAGTTATGTTAGATTTTAAGAAATGTCTAGACAGTATATTAGACATGGTAATGTTATTGTACCATTTGTCCTTGGTTCCATTTAAATAGGTAAATAGGAAGTTTAATCATGTTTCTTCACTATATTGTTTATGACTATGCATGTGTGTTCTATTCTGAAAGCTTTCAGAATGTTTACATTATTATTATTATTATTATTATTATTATTTAAATAACACTTTTTAAACAAACCAGTCAAAAAGCTTTTAAAATTAAGGTAGACTTCCTGAAACAAACAGGAGTAATAGATGGATGTCAAAAACAGCAATCTTCAAACTTTAAAACAAAGTAACGCTGTAGTGATTGAATGTCTGAGCTCTCTCACACTCATCTGCTTGGGTGCACAACTCACAAATAAAAAGCTGCCAACTTGACTGGGGTTGGAAACTTTGTGTAATTTCTTGGAAAAGAAAAAAGTGGGTCAGTTAGCCTAGCAGGAGTATCATGGAAAGGAAGCAGACAATCTGGTCTAATTAAATGTAATTGCTTACTTCCAAGCTCCAAAATGTATTTATTATATTATTTATATAATAATAATCATAATTGTAGAGTTTGACACATGAATGTATGAATTCTGCTGCAGGTGCATCTCAATAAATTAGAATGTTTTGGAAAAGTTCATTTATTTCAGTAATTCATCTCAAATTGTGAAACTTGTGTATTAAATAATTTCAATGCACACAGACTGAAGTAGTTTAAGTCTACTTAATTTAATCTAATTTTTAGTTTAAGTCTAATTTAATCTCAACAAATTAGAATATGGTGACATGTCAATCAGCTAATCAACTCAAAACACCTGCAAAGGTTTCCAGAGCCTTCAAAATAGTCTCTCAGTTTGGTTCACTATAGGCTAAACAATTACGGGGAAGACTGCTGATCTGACAGTTGTCCAGAAGACGATCATTGACACCCTTTACAACTTTGCTAAAGAAGTTGGCTATTCGCAGAGTGCTGTATCCAAGCATGTTAACAGAAAATTGAGCGGAAGGAAAAAGTGTGGAAGAAAAAAGATGCACAACCAACCAGCCTTGATGAGGATGAGGATTGTCAAGCAAAATCCATTCAAGAATTTAAGTGAACTTCACAAGGAATTGACTAAGGGTGGGGTCAAGGCATACAGAAATGTCAAAGGAATTTGACTACAGTTGTCGTATTCCTCTTGATCAGCCACTCCTGAACCACAGACAATGTCAGAGGCATCTTACCTGGGCTAAGGAGAAGAAAAACTGGACTGTTGCCCAGTTGTCCAAAGTCCTCTTTTCAGATGAGATCAAGTTTTGTATTTCATTTGGAAACTAAGGTCCTCAGGTCTGGAGAAGTTCATAGCCCAAGTTACTTGAAGTCCAGTGTTAAGTTTACATAATCTGTGATGCTTTGGGGTGAAATGTCATCTGCTGGTGTTGGTCCATTTTCACTGCACCCGCTCACCCAATACATTTTGGAGCACTTCATGCTTCCTTCTGCTGACCAGATTTTTGAAGATGCTGATGTTCGTTAAATGACCGTGGTGTTGGTATGCTTGACCGAATCTTTAAATCTAGAATATTTAAACAATACACAATTCTATAAGAACGTTTAAATATGAATACAAATATTCATAATTTTTATATAAATTCTCTCTCTTTCTAGATAGATAGATACATTCGATTTATATTTTATTATTGACCAGACTAACATTTAAATAATATATTTATACAGAAAAAGTTTCTTGAAACAAATTACCTTTGTCAAATGTGAAACATTTGTGTGTTTTTATAATATATAACACAATAAATCGTTTGCTGGAACATTCCAGCCATTTCGTCTATTATAATTCACATGAACCGTCAATGCATCATATTGTGAGAGAAGATGGTGTTTCTAGGACCCTGAGGACGCGGCGTCACTGCAAGGCATCAGTGCACAGACAGAAGGGCTGTTTACCAACTCACTCAGAGCTCGAGTCAAAACAAGAGAGAGCAGTGTGGCTCGGTTTACCACAGGCTCTTCCTTTTAAAACAGATCTTTTTCGTTTCGATCCGTCATGAATAATACTTGTTCTTGTTAATAACATCGACGAATGAAAATGTGTCAGCTGCTGTACTTTGTGTTTCTGCTGAGCTCTGGTTTGGTGGATGGTTTGTCTGTTGTTGAAGGTAAGATCCATTTCAATGTGTTGCAATTACTTTCTAAAAGAAAAAGAAAAAAGATAATATAAATTCTAGAGTATAAGTATTGGAGTTTATGAATGAGGGTATATATTCTCACCATTTTGCATTTTACATCACTGTTTCTAAATTATCATTCCATATCTGTTCATAACAAAGGGTGTTTAACTGGACAAGTATTAAAGGATTATGCTTAGTTTAGCAAATGTTGAAATTTAAACATGAACATGTAACCAATTTATTCTAAACTGAATGGAACTGAAACCAGTCTTCCAAATCACATGAAGTTGATTTGTTTTCCCCAGAGTGTATAACTTCTAATGGAGAAGACTATAAAGGAATGCAGCAGAAGACATCCACAGGGAATATCTGTCTCAACTGGAACAGTTTAAACTCTCAGTCAGGTAACTTATGTTTCTACATTTCATGATATATTTGTACATTTTTACTTAAAAAAATTGGAAATCAAACAACACCCCTAAACAATGTTATCATATTTGGGGAAATCAAGCTAGGATGCATGCAATCATGCATATTCACAGACTGTATCCATTAATTAGAGAATGCAGTTTTGCAAACTGGTACACATTATGGTTATGTATGATGTGGGCATGCTGCCCAGATTATATTATGAGCACAACTCAAAAAGCGGAGTAATCACTCTTCTATAATTCAGACAAGGGCTTTTATGGGGATGTGCATGTGGGACACATGCTCACACAAACAAAATGTGTTTAGATAGAAAATATGAAGTATCCATTAAATCTTATTTTCAAAGTTGATTGTTTTGTTTACTTCTTGCCAGATGTTGGAGATCACAATTTTTGTCGTAACCCAGATGGTTCAGAGAAGCCCTGGTGCTATGTCTCCGGGTCCGATGGAGTGACCAGAAAAGAAGCGTGTGATATTATGACATGCCAAGGTAGCCATGTTCACTCTTAATTAAACAAAATATTTAAAAAATCACAGCAGCTCCTATGCATTCATATAAATGTTAATTTTCTAAATTCTTGGCATTAAATTGAACCTAAGTAATAAAATATCACAAATCACTTGGTGTTTTGGGGGGTTAGATAAACCCTTAAGCATGAAATATGATTTTGATTTATGAAAGTGATTTATTTAACACGTCTTTCTCAGGCATTTCAAAGCTGGGTCTCACTAACGTTAGTTAGAAGTTAGTTTTAAAATATTTGCATGATGCAGAAATGTGCAATCTTAGTTTTGTGGGAAAAAGCAAATGGCATTATGAAAACATTCTCTAGGGACTGAACAAGGTCAGCACCAAATATTTTAATGTATTCACTTTCCCTTGAGCTTACACTAAACGGAACTTTTCTTGTGCTCTTAATCATTTTTCCAGAAGCTAGCTGTCTTTTATTTGGTTTATTAAAAAGAAAACTCTTGCTGAGACTATTAGGCCAGTTTTAATCCATGCTTATGCAGTTTCTTTAGAATTATCTTTTGACTTAACATGCTGCAAGGAAGAATTACTTTGAACAACATAAGCCTAAACTCATCAGCCTCGGTTTCCTCAGCCGGGGCAGACAAAGGAGCAAACAAGGAAACTTGTTCTGCAGCTGTTTAGGAGAATGTGTAGGCCTCGCCCTCTGGGATTCTGATTGGTCGTGATGAAGATGCACACCACGGCAACAGCCACTGATTGGCTAGCTGAGCTGTGAACTCATGTTCTTTAATTCTTCTCGAGTTTGTAAACAACATTTTCAGAGTAGGAGGTGGTGGAAAAATTCTGAGAGCTGGACATCAGCAAGAGAAGTAAATGTTTATGTGAATTCTCCCCGTGGGACCTCTGAAGCATATCACATCCACCTAATGTCCCGTGTAAATCAAAATAGACAAAACTGATCTCATTATGCATGCTTCAAAAAGAAACAAAAAAAGTCCTAGTAATGGCCTGATGTGTCCAGTAAAGACTAAAGCTTTGTTTAGAAAAGCATAACGGCTATTGAAAAGTTTTTCTTTTTCAAGAGTCTGTTTTTACTCTGGATGTATGTCACAACAGGGATGGAAACATTTGTTGCTGCTTATGTTAAAAAAAAAACCTTGTTACAGTAGGAGAGACATGGATGGTAGAGAACACAATTGTCAGTTGAGAGCACTCGCTCCCAGACCACAGTAAAACTGTTTAGTATAAATATTTGGTTAACTAATGGGAGTGTAGAGCTGACTTGCATTAGCAGCACAGATTGAGAAAAAGCTGAAAAACACTCATATCCTGTTTATCATGTCACCCCATAGACCAAAACTCCACAGAAGCCACGGCTCCAGAAGAGTATGTCCCCACTCAGGGACTCACCCCAAGAATGGTAGTGACCTTCGAAAACGCAGACTCCTTTCCCTCGCAGGTGGAGGGTGTGGTGGTGCAGCCCGTGAAGGGAGTCCATCAGCAGGTCAGGAGTGGACCCAAGAAGAAGAAAGACCTTGGGACTCTTGGTAGGTGTTGGGTTGACATTACTAAAACCTCAAAATACATTCAAGAACTGAGAAGTTCATAGGTATACTGGTTGTCTTTGCTACCCTGGCAGGTTATGTTCTCGCTGTCTTCATGATGGCCATTATCATCCTGCTTGGAGGTGGCATCACAATAGGATACTTCTACAAACGGTCAGTATAACCTGAAACACAATGTCCCATTACAGTGCGCACTTAAGAATGGAGAATAGACAGCTGATTTCAATAGAAAAGGACCACAGACAAAAAAAAAAAAAAAAAAGGCACTTCGGTTCTTCAGAATGAGGATACTTGAGATGAGATGTGTGGCTAGTACTTCATGTACAGTTCATAATAATTGTAGTCTCTTTTTTTGCTGGAGAGCACAGTTGTTTGGGATATAGTCTGAACTTTTGAGATGTTGGTTTTGATCTACTCTGAGTAGCTCGGAGGTGCTTTCTAAAGAGCAGGGATAAAGGATGTGATTGGGTTTGCTACATGCTTTCAAGGGAATACAATTTTACTGAACACAAGATCAGGCGTTAGCTGGAAACACATACAAGGTTCATGTAACACTGTCATTTTAATGACATCAGACACATGAGAGAGATGGTGAGTGGGTGTAAATATTGGATTCATCTGGACTGTCTATATTTAGGAGGGTGTTTTGACGTATAGAAGTAGGTGTTGAGTTTGAGGAGGAACAGAAGGACTCTGAAAGCTGATATCAATATTGATATAATAGTAAATGTACCCAAACCCATATTATACTAGAAGTGCTGCAAATGCAGGTTTGTAAGCTAGCCATCAAATTTGAGGTTTCACTGTTGGGTAAATTTTACATTTCACCCTAAAATCATTTTTAAAATAACTGATCTTATTGTTGGACCATGTGACATACATAGTCATAATTTATGAGAAGAAATACTGTAATACAATGACTTTTTTTATTTAAAGACACTAACAAATACTACCATGAAAGGTAGGAAACTATGCCAAATATAAAATTTAACCGTATTAAATTTTAACAATAGAAAAATGTTTAATCTTTATAATTTCCTATTTTATTATTTTTTACATTTTTGGTGACATATGGATTTTGGTGATATATTTGGTGACATGGACATACTATTGGTGGGTTTCATGTGATTCACCCTCTTTATGGATGATAAACTTCTGAATTTAAGTCTGAAACAGTTATATCTTGTCTCTATCTTGTAAGTAGTTTGGCATGGGACTCGATAGCTTTGGGCAGCATGCACTTGTGCACCAGCTGATTATGTGTGTAATAGGCATGGGCCGATTACTGGTTTCAAGGTATTCCACGATTTAAAAATTTCACGGTTTCAAATCCACTAATATTTTCCAGATATGCTGAAGATAGACGCACAGAAAAAAATTGTGTAGCAAGCAAATAACTCACTGTTCGTGATGCAAAAACCATTGGAAGAAAATCCTCAATATTGATTTGGGGGTTTATATAAATTTGTTTCTGAGGGGAGCTGAGGGTCTTCTGAAAAATTTGCGTGGTATAATTTCACAAAGCTTGTCAGAACATTCTGTTTTTGCTTCAAATTAGGTTATTATTAAATCTAATTATGTGTATGATTATTATTATATAACTAAATTATATTAAGTTATATAAATGATATGTATATGAATCATATAACTAAAATTAAATAATGATATTAATAATGATAATAGTTATATTTTTGCTTATCATACCATCAAAATCTCATATAGTGTGTGATATGACATAATTTATCTAGCAATTAATTTGCTCAGTATTAAAAAGCAGAGGCAGGATGTTGGCTGAGAGGAGGGTTTACCTTTAATACCGGGACAATGTCACCCATGTTATAATGTAACAGCACATGGATCTCATATATTCAAACTCTTCTTCAGTGTCTTTACTTTTTTGCAAGAGCGGTAGTGCTCAGTTCAGTTGTGATGAAGCAGAGCTGACTGCAGACACTCAGGCTGGAAAGTGCTGGGTAAGTGTAGGAGGATTTCATAACGCCGCAAAACTGCCACGCAAAGTCTGAATGGCTAGAGATGGAGTGAAAGGAAGGATAAGATGGGGTGTGTCCTGTAATATGACATTTCTGCATTATTCATCCCATCATATTGAATCAGTAAAGGAGATTGGTTTCTTCTTTGGCAGCAAATTATGAATTAGAGCTAGTCCTCTCCACAGTAGCACATTTATATCTCAATGCTAAAGATAGGTTATACTGGAGACAAATCTCTCCTTCTGTCTGTAGTGCGTCACTTCAGAATATTCAAAGGAGATGAAGTAGACGCACTGAGGAATAAGTCATTCATTTTGATTATGTAATTCAGAATGGCTCTTCGAGTCTGTGTTTTCAAGACAGCAAGTATGAATTTGGAAAAGTCTCTTTGGAACATTTAATTGTAAATCTTAGACGTTTGATAAGTTTAAAAACAGGGTCTTAATAGTTGAAGTCCTATCATCTTTAATCAAAGATCATGAGAACATAACAATGGCGGCCTAAGCTCTTTTCCATTCTTCACCATTTCCTCATGGTTCAGGCACAAATGATTTTTTTATGTTAAAGCATAAAATTGTAATGTAACATTCACTTTTTGTTTATTCAGGCCACAAAAACAAAAGTTAAACTTAATTACTATTACACTTTTAATCAAGCTTTTAATTAAATATGTCTAGTACCAAGCAACTTCTAACTTCATGAGATTCAAACTATTAACATTTACTAATGTCATGTGAAAGAGTATAGATATTCAAAATATACATGTATTATATTGTTATTTGTGGCTTTACGCAGAAGAAACATTTGAACCGCACTATGTTTTATGAAACTTTACACTAAAAATAAAAAATTGGTCATGAAAAAATATAAAAGATTTTGAAAGTAAAAAAATGTAAAATAAAAATAAATACTTTTTTATACCCCATTCTCTTATTCATTCAGTTGATGAGTGACATAAACATGACAAAATCTTGGTGTTGTGGTAGTGGTTGAAGTGAAATGTTTTTTTTTTTTTTTTTCATAGGGGTCGTGACCTCAAGAAACAGCACGAGCAGCGGGTTTATGAGCGGGAGATGCATCGCATCACTCTTCCCCTCTCTGCCTTTGCTAATCCCACCTGTGAGCTGGTGGACGAGAACACCATCATCATCTCGGCTGAACCAATCAACCAGACCCCCACTCAGGAGCCGGTCGAGGGAGCCGACCCCCTTATGGGGACGGCGGGGACCCCTGGAGCTTGATGGAGGAACGGGAAGAGTGCCTTGAAAGGCATCTCATTGAGACTTGTCTGTGCAGCACTGCGAATCTCAGAGGACCAAACTCCACATCCACCTCCTTCTGTCTGTTGTCTCTTTTCACTTTACAGCACAGTTTCATGGTAAAGGTATGGCATATGCCCTGAGAGAGCGGTGGAAACTTTTGGCTTTTTTGTCCCAGACAGTGTCCTTATTTCCTTAGCAAAGTTGTCGAGGAAAGTAGGACTTAGGCAGAGACACTGGAAAAGGTGATATGGTGGTTTTGTATAAACATGCATGTCAGGGATTGACCTGGAGAAAAATTGCAAGTACTTTTTATGCATATCATCACAGGGCATGCGTTTTCCCTGTTTGTTGAACTCCAATAAGAGGGTGACAGTCCCGTTAACAGATCCACGTCCTCTAATGAAGTATCGATGGATCAGATCATCTGATGTTCTGGCGTTTTGAAAGAAAGACAATCCATTCTTATCTTCTTCCCTGACTTTTTTGTTGTTTATGTTCCTAATGCAGTTGTGGTGGAGAGTTGAAACTGAAATTGTACCTGTGTAACTGAATCTGTTGCTCTACAGCTGGGCTGTTCATTCTGCAGGGAGCTTTGGTTAGCAACTACAGCTAATTGAGTTAAATGCCTTTGATAGCTCTTTTCCAGAAATTGATATTCGTTAGGCAGATCATGTGGCCTGGGATGCTAGAGCTAAGCTAGGTGAAGCTTTTGACTGAATAAAGTGGAACACTTTCCGGAGATCTTGCCTTAGTAAATTACATTTGAATGTATTGTTGCTCCTGTGGCCCCAATCTGATAAAGAGCAAGTGAGCGCGGTCATCACTTCAGTAAACCAGTCAGAGCGAGTCAGATTAGCGTACTCTGGTTACATTATCTGTATCAGTGTTTATTTGTTCCTGACCGTACAGATGTTCAGAAATAAGATGATGGACTTTAAAGCATGCACCTGAAACAGAGAGGGTACAAGATGGCGTAGTAAAATAAAGCACTGTGGTCTCATTTTACAGAGGTTTTTTTTGTTTTTTGTATGCATTTGTTTTCCCATGGTTGATTGTACAGCTGCTTGAGGTTCCAGAAGATCTTGTTTTTTTTTTTTTTTCAGCAGTTTTAATAAACATTTTTTGACATTCTTGCCGTATTGTACACTACAAGTTCATGACGTGCTCCATGTATCACTTAGTAGCAATGGTCACTTTCTTGCACATTATTATGGGAGCATAGGGGCAAAAAAAAGTTTTGCATACAGTGCAGTATACACTGAATATTACTTATTTGTTTATAGTAGTTATAAAAAGTACATATAGTTATGAAATGATCAAAAGTCACTTTTTTTTATTTATTTTTTTTAGAATTTGTTCATTAAGGCTACATTAATTACAAATGGTTGAGTTACTTAAGTGTGGAAACCACGATACAGGTATTTATTTTATTTTTTAAGAAAGTTCGAGATTTGAATAGAAGCACGTGACCGCATCAACGGCAAAATGACGCGGTGACCACGGCGTGTAGAATTTAGTAACGGCCTCGAAAATAACCCTTACAGCAAGGATTCGGTTGTACACTTTGGTTTGAAACGAGCCTTTAAGCGGTTTAAAATGAAATCGAGTTTGGAAACTATGCTAAACGTGCAGAGCCGGGGATAATCCTGGAGCAAGTTTGGAAAACACTACACTATTAATTCTGTGTGTTGTTTCGACTCCGATAGAGGCTTCTGTGTATTGAATTTATTAATCAAGTGGAAATACGGGTCAAGAAAATATGTTAAAAGTCGCAGATATAACGTCCAGTACGTTTTCTCACAAAAGAAAAGTTAAAGACAAGGACACTGCATTATGGGATACGGTTTTGGTACATTTGAGCAAATCTGGTAGGTCATCTGCGTTTATTGTCAGTATCTTATACAACAGCGCCTCCCTGTGGCTGATTAAACACTTACTAGAAATATTAAATTGTTGGTGAAAAAGAGAACAAATGAAGATGAAGCCAATACGTACTCATCTTTATTCATGAAACATTAGTGTGAGAAATTCTGTGGCGTACAAGTAGTGGTTATAATTTTGTACTTTTTTTTTGTAATTTTTGTATTTTGTCAGTACCTTTGACAGATAAGATTAGAAAAAAATGCTCTTTTACAGCTTTTCACATTCTATAAACATATGCAAACTACAAATCCACATTATCCCAACACATGAGTGCAAATCTATACAAACATGAACAATATATATCCAGTTAATTTAAACGTTATTTGTTATCCAAACATGGATGACAATCATTTTCAAACGTCCTCACAAAACGTCACTCGTTCAGTTCTGTGTTGCAGACATTTCGATAACAGCCTGTTTCAGTACAGACACAGCTGGTCAGTATCCAGCATTACGATCTCACTTATCATTTCACTTGGAGAATACAACTCCAGAACAGGTTTAGATACGGAGAAAAAAAAAGATCCTTACCCTGTCATGTTATATTTACAAGGTGAGTCCATAACAGTAAAATAAACTCCAGTTTTCAAATTGCTGATGTATCAAGAATAATGTAAGACGCATTTCCAAGAAACCACACATAGGAAATCAAATCTGATCTCAGAAACATTATTACTTCCTTTCATAAGAGTTTTATCACTCTCTGTCTTTGGATTGTAAAGTTGCAGAGGTCAGGACCTCAAGTGCTAGTGGTAAAGGGATTGCGTGCACTTAAGCACTACTACCTGCAGGGGGCAGTGTGGTTCAACAATAGAGTTTCAACATGGTGAGTCAAAAGAACCTTCCATATCTTTTATTATTTGAAATAAAGAGGTTAATCACCTGAAAACATGTCAAGGTCACATTTGATCCTATTTTTTAAAATAAATTTCCATGACAACTAAGCACTATATTTCCCAATATCCTCAATGGTGTTTTTATTATTTAAATCAGCATTAACAATACAACTTTAAATATCATTACTGAGAATCTGGGAAGGGGGTGAACAAAACGATCCTAAAAGTCAAATCTTAATGGTCTCAAATTTCTCACAACATTTTGTTATGGGGGGAACTATATGACCCAGACATGTTCTTGAAAGGTTTAATGACGAACACACTTTCGTTGTGATTGAAAAATACTCATTGATCAGTATAATGGATGCTACACAATTCATTTACATAAATCTGACATTTGAAACTTCATTAGGCAAATCTATAACTTAATTAGTGGTAGGCACTCTTAAAGGTTTTGTGATGCATGGTTAAATCATAACTAAACCATTGGAATTAGAAGGAAATAAAATGTCAGAAAGACGTTCAGGGTCACTGAAATAGTACCCGTTTCTTCAACAGACGTCTGCCAAGAACACTTCGCAGTTCTAGACGTTTTCTGAGTGTCATGACAGATCTCACCAAAGAACGCCAGCAACAGCATGTTCCCCGTATGCAAACCCAAGGTAAATGCTCCGATTCAGTTCTGTAAACTAATCCAGAAAATAAAAAGGATTCCAGCCCATATCTCAGCCTGTGCTGCTGTTGGATTAGTTTATGATGTTCTCCTGGTTTTCAGACGCAATTTCACTGGGTCCATAAGTCCTCCAAAACTTCTGCTGAAGATCATCCAGTTCTGCAGGCAGTGGGATATTCAACTCCTGATTCAGAGTCAATGCCTCAAAACAGTCCTCCAACTTCTGAAAAGCAGGCCTGAAGGAGACCGGAAGTGGAAAGAGGTAAGAACAGGAACTATTTCTGTCTATTATAGGGTAATATTAAATCACCATTATTCATAAAATATCTAGATACACTACTGTTCAAAAGTTTGGGGTCAGTATGGCTTTCGAAAGAAGTCTTTTATGCTCACATTTTTTCATCAAAAAGTAAAAGCAGTGATATTGTGAAATACCGCTACAATTCAAAATTTATATTTGAATAAGTTTGAATGTTATTTATTCCGGTGATGACAGCTGAATTTTCAGCATCATTACTCCAGTCTTCACATGATCTTTCAGAAATTGTTTGAATATGCTGATTTGGTGCTCAAGAAACATTTATATCATTCCCAGAAATTTCTATTTTCTATTATTATTATTATAAATTGAAAACATTCGGAATCGCTGAACTGAATGTTCAAAAGAACACCATTTATTTGAACAATACATTCACATAATAGTTGATCATTTTTAATTATTTTAATGGATCCTTGCTGAATAAAAGTATTCTCTGTATGATACCAACTCTAAAAATCCCAGTTCAGGGTTTTACCAGCGCAGATCTTTAATCATAACGCCACACCACCTTAACCCACCCAAGGGAAATGATCATTTCACATCTGTCATCTGTCTTGTTTCCATTTTAAACTCACCTTTCATTATTACTGCTGAAAAAAGAAAGGCGTTCGTGACAAAACATAGTGGCACTAACCTGTTGTCAGGGGTGAGATCACAACAAGCCACAGCCAATGCGAAGAAAGCCGGAGGACAGTGCTCAGGAAGAAATTTCTCAATGAATTTTCTCACATTGAGCCCGAAATCCAGCGTTCTCGGGAGACACTCGGGATCTGCATAAACCTGACCAATAATCTATACCAAAAGAAGAGTTCAGAATTAAGAAGGACAAATGGAAGTGAAGTAAACAGGAAACTTTTAAGTGTCCTCTTACATAACTGAAAATGAAATATAGCAGTGTTGACTCAAACCAGTAGAGCGTAACATTTGCTTTTGGCTTTCCGACATTCGTATGCAAGTGCTTACATAAATGACAGTTCTAAGAACCCGTGCTGTCCTCATAAAGTCAGAGATGTTTACCACAACAAACGACTCTTACCTCACAAAGCACAATGCCAAAGGAGAAAATATCCACCTTCTCATCATAGCGTTTACCTGTTTACACACAGATAAAAGACATTCATTAAGAAAAACAAGCCTACAAAAACACCTATGTTTATAGCAGACTATGCCAATTACCTGGAGGAACACACGCACAAAGAACTTGAGCACAATATTCTCAGAAAGCAATAAAGGTGATTTTATTTATTTATATACAACTAAACTGTTAAATTAGATTAACAGAGAGGAAGTACACCATTCTAGTTACTGTTTGACATTTTTTTAATCTTTCAGATGCAGCATGTAAATGTTTCTGGGATTACCAGATTACCATTAAGATTTAAAGAAACAAGCATTGTTCAGTTGTTTGCTTTTAACCAGCTTGATTTAGAACCTTTCATCACTACACTGGAATTATTTTATCTTTGGCACCACAATCCAGGGTTGAAAGTGATACTACTAACCCAATTTTAAAATTAATCATTTATGTAAGTGAAGGTTATACCAGAGCTTGGAGTCTGGATTAAAGACGAAAAATCAAAACAAAACAAAAATATGTTGGATTCAAAAGTTATTTGAAAAACCTTTTGTATAAATGATCTTTAATGGACTACCACAATTCATTACGTGACCATGGTGGCAAAATCTGAACTTAAGTCTTATGGAAGCACTATCTTTAGTGTAATACTCTCTTCTCACCATTAAGCATTTCTGGAGCCATCCAGTATGGGTTCCCCACCACCGTGTAGCGTTTCTTACGGTCAATGCGTCTAAACAGTCTTTTTTTATTGGCTGGTTTGTCAGGGGTTGGCTGTTTGACCTTGTCCTCCATGATTAGACGAGACAGACCAAAGTCTGCCACAACGACAGTGTTGTCCTGCAGGCGTCAGACAAGTGGAACAAAAAATATTAATATGCAAAAATGTTTAGCATGACAGGTAGTGCTAGGTGTATGATATAAATTCAAGGAGTACAAAGTAAATCTAAAGAATTTTGGGAAAAAGGTAAATAAATAAAAGCAAATGTATTTATAAATAAATAAAAATCAATTTATAAATAGATTAAATTAAGAAAAACAAAATAAAAAATAAAAATGAAAATAAAATAAAAAATCTAATTCACAAAGTAAAAAGAAAGATTTTGATAACACCAGAAGTCTATCTTAGCTTTAAACTATTTGTGCTTGTCTAAATGTTTTACTAAGCCCCAAAGGCATGCGGTTTGTTCTCTTTAAAAAAGGTTCTTTAAATAGCTTGTCATAAGTGATTCACTCATGATATGTGAAACACTGAGGTCAGTAAGGGTCAGCCAGCATTTCCTGTCTTATCTTCTTTCCACTAACTAAACAATCCTCAAGAGTGAACAGATCTTCACCCTCGGGGCTCGACAATAATAAGGACTGCCCGATGGCCCGGGGCCAGCGTGAAAGACGTTCGGGACAGTAGACGGATCTGTCAGACGGATTTTGTCACTTGCCCGATCAGGCCACAACTTCTTTCAGTTCTGCCGCATGAACGGGCAAATACATACAAAAGTATGTCAGAATACCCGTACTGGCAAGTAACTTTGTAGCTTTAACAATGATTCATCTATATTGAATTTATACAATGGTGTACAGATGCACCGAGCGACTGTACATTTTTTGTTTTATTTCAGACTGTCTTCTGTTCCGTGCTTGCACACAAACTGCACTACAATAATTCTCTCAAAATTGGCCATTTGTGTGGAAATATTGTTTTTATTATACTTGAACTGTAAACAGCCATTAACAGAGGCCAGAGATCCTGAAGACGCACACAAAGAGGAGAAAATACTGTAGCAGGCCACTGTTCATGATGCACAAAATATAGAAAGAAAATCCAAACATTGAACTTTACAAGAATCCATTTCTGAGGGGAACATAAGTGACTGTTTTCAGATTGACGTTTTCTTTTCATTTTGTCTCAGTATAATGCATTTAAAATACACATTAAATCAAAATTGATTATATTTATTTTGTTAGGGCACATTGCTATTTTTGTGGTGAACAATCCATCCGTGCAAGTCAATCCACACAAAAAAAAATAGTTTGCCTTCGTAATCTTCAATACAAATCTGAGAATGCTCCTCTCCTCTTAAGCGACGGACCTTCTGTGATGACGTCAGTCTGACCTAAGGCATTAGCCTAAGCACGCCCCTCCAACTGTCAGTGCCCCATGAACGTTGACATTGCGTGGAGGAAACAACACGTAACTAACAGAAATGGCAAGGAGGTGCGTTTTATGATGAGGTTCTCCCGAAACCCTATTTTCAATCAAACCATTTTCTCTTGGAAGTACGTCAAAATACGGAAGTAAAATCAGTCGCAAACTTTCGATTCACGCGGTCTTTAATTAGTGTTAATATGCACACTCCTGCCATGTTTACAACAGTTACAAAGGAAACGCTGCATTACTGTACTGATCCATAAGCGCCACCTGCTGTCAGAGAGTGAATCTGCATCTCATTCAGCCCACCTGATGTTTCTGTTTCAGACAGAAGTTTTATGTAGCATAATTTCACAAAGCTGAAGTCAGGTTAATCTGTTTTTGCTTCTGATTTTGAAATTACACAATCTAATATAAATCAGAAATTGCACTTGTGAAGAATATGCAAATGTTTTTTTATATGTGACTTTTCAATTTCTGTACCTAAACATCTACAAACATAAAAAAACCTTAAGCATCATTTCATTTCTATCTTTGTGCTATAGGCTTATATTTAATTGTCCTATTACTTGTAATTTGTTATACTTGTAATTTGTTAATTTGTTCTTATTTACTGGTTGTCACTTGTCTTTAATAATGTTTATTTTTGGCTAGTGATTTTTGAAAATGTTGGCAGGACTAGTAAAAATATGAAGCGTTGATCCCCCTTCAGTGAGGTTTCTCTCTACCGCTTAAGTACTTGTCTACTTTAGCAGTTTTGTTTGTGCTGACACAAGCCTGTCAGCTCTTCTTGGTTATGAAAACCTGTTTCTAGGCCCTTGACTCTGCAAGCAAGGCCAAATAAGTGTAGACGTTAATCTGAGTTAATATGTGGAATGGGTGCTCCCGTACCAGTTTGACCAGGCAGTTGTGAGAGTTGAGATCTCGATGTATGATGCTCATTGAATGCAGATATGCCTGAAAGAATAAGAGAATAAATAAACCATAAATAAATAAATCAGATGAGACAGAAAAAGAGCTTGCATCCAAGGAAAGACCAAACTGCATGAGACCTCTTGATCGCCAATACAAAAAGAAGAACAAAGACAAAAACTGAAAAAGTGATGCAATCAGCAGCACTAGGCAACAGGACACAACAAATCCTCCTGCTAAACAGAAAGTTGCTTGTCTGTCTTCAACTACTCAGATGTTGTTGCATCAGACTGGTTGAGACACTAAAACAACAACATAATGCTGGAAGTACCAGACCCAAATTGTTGACACTTCACATGCAAAATCAACCTATGGAAGTCTTACTCTTAGTCTCTGAATATTAAGCTTGAATGGGATTTTTTTTTTTACATCCCCAAAAAATTAATAATCTCACAGTTTCCTTCAAAGTATGTATATATAACTGTCAACTCTGGACCAATAGTACCTCAAATATTTTACAACAATAGCTTTTATTGTTTACCAAGCTATAAGTGTGCAGACCCAGAAGACCACTCACCATTCCAGATGCAATGCTTTTTGCAAAACTAACTCTCTGTTCCCATGAGAATGAGTCCTGTAGGGACAGGGAGACAAAAACATAGAGATAGAGAGAGAGAGAGAGGAATTGCTGGCCTAGTTTATAACCACACTATAATACAGCCCAGTGTGACAAGCACACTATGCTATCCATGAATTAGAGAGGAAATCATACTCAACGGCAGCCACTTATTACAGACACACTTTTATAGAAAACATTATAGCGCAATAGAGAGACATAATGAAAGACTGAAGCAGAGGTATATCATCTGTTATCCTTGTGTTTTATGTTGAGACCCATATTTTAAAGCAAACCCACTGGTGGATCTGGAAAACATTCTCTAGAATCCCTCACCTGGAAACACTTCATACCTTTTTTACCTCTCATCCACTGCAACCACACAACTGCATTTTCTTTCTCTCATTTTTAACGACTGTTTGTATTTTATAGCCCCTATACCCTGTCCTTCTCCCTTCCACCTTATAAAGTTAATCTCAGGTGAACGAAGACAGTGATAAAGACTAAACCACTAACATTTGATATACAGTCCTTCCTAGAAGCAAGAGGAAAGGAAAAAGGGGATTTTAAAATCAGGACGCACCGCATCTCGGATAAAATCCTTTAAAGTGCCTCCCTCAATGAACTCCGTTATCAGATTAAGCCGCTTGTCCTTGTACAAAACCCCAATGAACTTCAAAACGTGTGGGTGATCAAGACTTCTCATCACTTTTACCTGCAAAAGAGAGAGGGAAAGAGAAAGTGAGGGGAGTAAATACTAATTGCTAAGATTCTTAAAATCTGAAAACTGTCTGAAACTTTTTTTATTTTACTGTTTACTTTTTATGTGTGTGTGTGCAAATTGAAGTGTGCTACACACAGGTGAGTGGGCCTGTACACTTTTCACACACTACAGTGTGTACATAATCCAAAAAAATACTCTGTAATATACGTATGTTTACATGCTCATGCACCACAAATCATCTTGCACTGTTCCCCAGCCAGCTGCTTGACTTATGATGTTTCCCTTTGCACATGTACAGTATTATGTAAAGCATTTGACATATCGTGGATTCGTAAATCGCGATATCGATGCTTAAACGACACATCGTGCAGCCCTAGTCTGTATTTATTTTTTTTTAAGTTTATGTATAAGAAAACATTTATATATAGTATATTTATTGTCAAAATCCGTCAGTAGTTTAGTTGTTTAAAGGTTTACACTTTTTTACTTAATTGTTGTATGTCTGTATTTATGTAGCACCGTGGTCCTGTGAGGCACGACATTTCGTTCCACTGTATGTCCACACATGTAGCAGAATGACAATAAAGCCCAACTTGACTTGACTTGAAATGATTCATACTAAATACAGTCTGGATAAATCTAGACTAAGTCTATTTTCCTCTGAAAACAATCACAAACGCTACAGCAACACTGAATCCCGGCGCCACATGGATCTGTTTTATCTGCTGTTTAAATCACCCTGATACTGGCCCTGAGCAGACAACAGTGGGATGGAAGGAATAAAAGCAGATAGGAGACATGAAGGAAAAAAATTACATGGTAATCAGATGGGAGAAATGAGTGATGCATGTGGTGAAAGAAAGGGATGTTCATACCTCCTTTAGGAATGTTTTCTGTGTCTCCTCATCACAGCGGATCAACTCCTTCATCACCATCACCTCACCTGTGGCTTTATGGGTCACCTACAAAATAAATCAAAATCACACAGCATTAGGTTTGGAAGATAAATTATTTCCAGATCTTCCAAAATATTGAAACCAAATAGTTTTAATGAATTTCATCTGCATCCTTCTGCCAACTGTGAATGGAACTACTATGCCACTAAAGAAGTGCTTTAGCTAAGTTATTCAATAATACAACAAAGAAACCACAATTCATAACTGGAATCTGAATTACTTCTCATCATTTACGAAAGCAAATTCAAGCCTGTCTTCCAGCACTGAACTAAGCTTCAATGCAGTGAACCAGCTCTTCTAGACAACATTAAGGAATCAATGACCAGTTTTAGACATTGCAATAAACAGAAAATGAGGAAAGGTTGAATGAACACACACCTTGATGGCCTGTCCAAAGAAGCCTTTTCCTAGGATTTCTCCATGGATGAGGTCACAGGGACGGAATATACGGTGGGAGCAACTGGAAGTAGAACGTAGGGATTCAGAGCGCCCGATATCTCGAGTTAGAATCGGAGGGTCCTTTGGAGATGAAGACACTGGAGACTTGCAGGTGCTGTTGCTACGTCTACAATACAAAGACAAAGACAAAAGTATTTTTACAAACTTAATATCAATTGGAAAAGGTTAATCAATTGTATAATGTATTTATTTGCACCACCTTTGTATATCCACATCCACATGGAATCAAAAATATTAATTAAATGTGCTCCAACTTTGAATGTTGAACCTACACATGCCTCGTGATGACACCTAATTGGATGACATAAGTTACCTGAGGGACCTCCTTTTTAACGTCCCATTGCCCACTGTGACACTTCGTTCAATCTCAGCATCTGCTGAGGAGGACATACGCATACGGGAAGCTGCGGGAACACCCAGTTGATTGCAGGAGCCCAGGCGGAGCCGGTCCAGACGCTGTCTGACTGGATCATATTCCATCAACAGCTGCAGTGTCTGACTGGTCCGATGGATCAAGTCCTCCACCTTGAACAAACAATCCAAATTCAGAAGTTCATATACTCTTGTGGTTATTTTGATTAGGGTCACAACAGCAATAAAACCTGGAGGACAGCTTTAAGTCATTTATTATCTTAATGAGTGCTGTCTCTGCACTGTGATGTGGTCAAAAACTAGATTGAAAATTATCCAGGTATCCATTTGAGTTTAAGTATTTGTTCAGCTGATTAAAAACTACCTTTTCTATAATTTTGCCTATAAAAGGAAGATTAGATATTGGTCTAAAATTGCTCAAAATGGTGTTATCAAGATTGCTCTTTTTCAGGAGGGGCTTAACTGCTGTTTTCAGGGAGTTTGGAAATGTCCCAGAAAGAAGTGAGGCATTCACCACTTCTAAAAGATCTGCTTCTAAACAGTTTAGCACACTTTTTGAAAAAAGATGTGGGAAGTGTGTCAAGATAGCAGGTGGACGATTTTAGGTGCTGCACTATGTCTTCCAGAACTTTGCTATCAGTTCCTTCAAAAATAGACATAGTATCTTTTTGATATTGTGGCTGAATCTGTCTGACCTCTGCATGGCTTGAGGATGTGCTAATCGCCTTCCTGATACTGATGATCTTCTCAGAAAAGGAGGAAGCAAACTCATTGCATTTGCTGTCTGAGAGCATTTCACTGGGAATCTGACTGGGGGGGGGGGGGGGTGTCAGTTTCTCAACAGTGGCAAAAAGAGTACGAGTGTTGTTTAAGTTACTGTTTATAAGGTTTGAGAAGAAATTTTGTCTAGCTGTGGCTAATTTCACATTAAGGCTGTCTTTATAGATGTTATAGTGAATTTCAAGTTTTGTCTTCCGCCACATCTGCTCGGCTTTTCTGCATTGTCTTTTCATAGTCTGAACTGCTGTTGATCTTCTCAAAACTGATTTATGTATGTTTGTTTTCTTACTGACTATTATTGGAGCAATATCATCAATAACATTCTTAATTTTTGAGTTGAAGGAATCAAGGACAATTTCAACAGAGTCTGCAGAAATGCGTGGTGTTAAAGATATAGCCTCCATAAATGAATTGTGTTCTCGTTAATGCATCTCCTTCTGACAGAGACAGATCTAGATTCAGTGGTAGCAGAGATCAATATATCAAAGATAATACAGAAGTGATCAGATAGTGCTACGTCCTTAATAACAAAAAATCTTTAGGCTGCTTATTACATCGGGCAGAGGGCTGCCAAACAAAGTCTGTCCAAAAACCTCCTTGTACAAGATTAAATTAAGGCACACAAATCCATGACAGCAGAAGTAAAGCAGTGGAATTCAGACGTTAAGGAGAAATGGTGGGAAAATTAAATTACATTTACAAATGCACAATGAGAATGCAAAGCACTTACATACTGTAGGAGCTGACAAGTCACTTTAGTCCAAGAGTCTACATACACATAACTCCCAAGATAGGTATGCATTACAAAGTTAAATTCTTGCACTACTTTTTAGAAAACTAAATACTGCTTATGCAACATCAACAAAGGCTGCGTTTACACTAGGCATCAACATGCGACCAGTATCCGGATGTTGTCCACATACACATTGAAAAGACAAGTGTAAATGCACTTGTGATCAGAATGTTATTCGATAAGCGTGTTCTGGTCCAGAGGTAGTCGGGGACGCATTGTGGATCTCAATGTAAACGCAATCCAGCCATCGTGTCTGCATACACAGGTCGACATTACGAAAAACGCTACCCCCTTTTCGCGAACTGTCATTAAAAAAAATTTGTGTGGAGCACTATGAGACTCCTACACCCCTCTCTGATTTGTAAAATGACCCACGATTGAAAATGATTTTCAAAAGAAAACCCACCGCTTCAGGTTGACTTTGCACTGGGCCATCCTCTGCAGATTTACTTAAATATTGCGCAGGAAAGACAGATCCGATTGGTTATCCAGACAGAAAAGTCAGATGATGTTGCCAAGTGTAAAAACACATGTTCTGATTGACTGATGATCCGATCTGCTTGATCGGATCACGATCATCGCGTGTTAATGCCAAGTATAAATGCAGCCATAGTGTCACATGTATTATGATCCAAAAAGAAACACATCAAAGCCATATAACAAACACAGCCTGTTTCTAGGGAGTTGTGTAAATTTAGTGCATGACCAGGTTAAAATAATTACCATAGATGAACGGAGTGTCATTGTAAGTTCTAGGACAAGCTATAGTATGAGTTTGTATTCCAAATGCTTACCATACTGTTCCTCTGTACTGTCACATTGATTAAACAAGTTAACGTTGGCACAATTTCACCTCACCTCAAAACTAATACCAAGCATGGTAGTAGTAAAAATGCAAAGTACCTCCTCCTCCATCAGAGCTGACACTGGGAGTCCATTGATCTCCAGAATTCGGTCCCCAACATGGATGGCGTTCCGAACCTCTGGACTAATATGCATCCCTCTGACCCTATAAGGATAAGATTTTGGGAGATTCCCATCATGAAAAGACATGAATATGGATATGAATCTCATAGCTTTTTGTTATGGTTTCACATCTGAAGAACACAAAGAAAGTTGCAGTTTGTTCCCTCAGTCCAGCATACGCAGTCGTATCACCACAGTTATGCAACACATTCCATCTGTCTCTGGCACTGGGTGTGGTGACATTGTGGTGAATCTCCGAGGTGATAAATAACTTAAGCAAGTCTCTATTATTCCAAATGTTTCTCAACATATTCAGCTTTATTTGACTGCTTGCTTAACAAAGATCTCAAGCAAAAGTAATTAAAAAATACATCAAGTGTTAATTTCCCATGTCTTTACTTACTCTTTGACTTGAACACTGGCCGTGGCACTGGTGCAGTCTCTAATCACACTGACAGAGAAACCTCTTTTGCCATTGGTGGCAGCAGGCATGGACACCAGAGTCACTGTGTGAGGGAGCAGGTCCGTTGGAGAGTCAACCAAACCCCGCTTCTCCAGCATTGGTGTTAGGACCACCTGCTTGTAGCATTTACCACTGAGTAAGAGAGAGAAGTTGAAATGCATCACTAGAGTTCGAAAACTTTAGGACCTGAACTTTCAGGACAAGACCTGACAAGAGCAAGTCATTTCTAGACATGTTATGAAACACACAGATGTGTGTCAACCTGCCTGCGCTTTACTGAAAACAACAAATGAAGTGAAACTACAGTCAAAATAAATAAAGGAGATTGGGAGGTTATGATTAAATATACAAGTATTAAACATCGCTGCTTACCTGAACTCAAATATGCATTTAAGTTCCGACAGGTTGAATTTAACCTGAAAAGGCTACTTATGGGTTGTTCGCAGTTATGTGATGTTTCCTCAGTAAAATTTTGAACTAATGGGCATTATTCATGAAACATGAATAGAAAAAATGTGTGTACATAAAACCATTATTTTGTAAGTTGGTACTTTCAAATAAATGGGTCAATTTATTAAAGAATGAATCAATAAGATTTTAAAATGAATGTCAAAAAGCCAGATTTGCATAAAATTAGTTTCCTTGCAAAAAAACTAAACGGACACACCTCATAAAACTGGGACATCTGGTCACCCTAGCTAAGATTTGTAAAGTCAACAGAGAGGAATCATCACTACAGTTTGGATCTAATGCGTGTAAAGTTTCCTCACCAGTACAGTCTACAGTAAATACATGTACAGTTTGAAGGTGAAATGTGTAAAGTTGCTCACCAGTAGAGTTTAATACGTTCCACTAAGGCATAGGAATCCTGATCCTCAATCACCACTCTGCAGCTTAAACACACGAAGCATTCGGGATGGTATTTATAGTCTCCTGCCACCTGAAACACACGAATGCCCAGTCCACATCAGAACACTGCCATACAGTCTTACAATAATCCTCAGTACCAGCAACACCAGGCCTGACAGTGGTCCAGATGCACTCTTTCTGCGATATTCCTGTATCCTGCGTGTATGCAGATTGCTCTCTCTGCCAAGCCCAGACATGGTGGATCATGCCCTCATTGTGCTTTAGCTGCTTTGTGTCAGTGCACGGTCTTCCTACAGTCTGCGTTCTTTAACAGTGACGTGAGTGTGTATCCTGTCTTTTTCTGTAACACCTGCATGTGTCTGAGTCTGTCTGTTATCAGAAGTGACATAAGGCTGCCAGACCCTTCTCCACAGCCATGATCCCATGCCCTTAGACAACACATAATTTCTGTCAATCTCTGTTTAACACCACCTACCTCTAACGCAGGCTCTTGAAAAATTAATAAACCGGAAAAAAACATTCAAATATGCAACCATACATAACATTTTAATCTGAGAATTGACAGGAAATACATTAACCATAAACATCTGTTTACTAGTAATTAGCAGATAAAATTCCACAGAAATCAACTGCATAAATCAAACACCCGCACATCTTTTAAATGTAAACAATGAACTACCCCAGATTCCTTTCTTTACAGCTCTAATTGTTTATATATATATATATATATATATATATATATATATATATATATATATATATATACACACACACATATACACACACATACCACACACACACTGTATATAGCATAACTACTCAAAAAGTCTCAATACCAAACACCAATACCAAGATAAACACACGGTTTGCCCACTCTCATTTACTTGTATAAATTCAATATAAAAATAGCTGTCAATTAAGAAGGGTTAGAAACAACCTTTTGTTCTTTTATTTGAATGGAAAATTATTTAACCAATAACCCTCTGGCTCTTCCTTTCAGTGTGGCTGAATTGAGAAAGTATGAGGTCACGTTGAGGTTTCATTTAATGTGAACCACAAAAGGCAGATTAGCAGTTATGTTTACCAAGCTGTGAATCAACGGTCCCGGGGTTTGACTAACCAAATTCTTGGGTAATTTCTTGGCTGGGGAAGCCACACCCCCTCATGAAGTCTAAACTATTCAACAATCAGAGTTCAGAACATGTAGACAGGCAATTAGAGGATTTTATGACTACTTGGTCATTCTAGCATAAAATGTCAAAGAATCTCACCATGGCAAATTACCATAACACTCAATAATAATAATAACATTCACAGAATTAATATATATATGTATGTATATGTTTTTTATGCATTGTACTGTATATAAAATAATAACTCACCGTCCTGACAAAGTATGGGAGTAATCAAATGTCTACATTTACAATGGAAGTTAGTGTAACAGCTTGACACTTGGTTCAACCTGTGAGTAAGCATGGTGTTCTAGTGTTTTGTGCATATACATCATTCCTGTCTGTGTGTTACAGCAGAGTGTGAATGTGCATGTGAGAAAGACTGTTTCCCAGCATTACTTTGTGAAAGAGCCTCCCCTCCCTTAGGACACAAGGAGTCATATCACCATGGCTAACTGAACACAGAACATATAAATAAATAAAAATAAATAAAAATCTACATTAGAGTTGGTCACCCAAGAATTTGATATGCTAAAAAGCGGTAGCAGATCCACAACATCAGCTTTTAGACAATTTAAACTCCAGGATGAAGAAAAGAGGTGGGGATACGATTAAAAACTGAACTCAGCTGAGCAGTGAGTAACTTTAATCCACCCAAAGAGAAGTTTTCATTATCATGGATGGTCTATGCAAATGCACAAACACATATAAACCAGCACTTCAGCTGTGCATGTGATTTCTTCCTGCCTGTCTTTCAGAGGTTTTGACACCCTGCCGGTTGTGCTTCTGAGCCCACAATTGGCAACGCACCCTGACCAGAAATACTTGGCATCCGTCAATCTGGGCCCAAACAGAAAAGGCCCATTATGAGATTTGCTCGCTGGCAAATTCTCTTCTCTCTCCCCCTTTTCTCTCTGAACCCATTGAAAAACTACCATTTTTTTTTTTTTTTAACACTGATTCGATTAAATAAAAGATGGATTTGAAAGTCTCTCTCACACATTGATACGGCTTCGTCATAATTACACAGCTCCTCATTGAAGACCATGCAAAGGCATTCCAGACGCATGATGAAACAGCACACAACACTGAGGCCACTCCAGCCTTCAGATCACAGTCACTCTGCTCACAGGAATGAGATCATTTATAATAGTCAGCAATCACAGCTAGTCTGAAATCAAGACCGAGATATGATTCCAGTGAGATATGATATAAAGACCACTATGATTCAAAGACAAACAAATGAGTTATATATCCTAGGAGGAGAAGAAAGAAACACAAAACAAATATTTGAATAATGTTACAGCTGTCCATATTAGGGAGTCTTGGGAATCGATACCTTTAAGCTCTGAAAGCTTAATTAAAATGTTCATTTTGGAGCTGGACAGTATTAGATTCAGTTGATCTTCGTAGATAAAATCAACAGAAATGTTCTTCAATAAATCTTTCATGATACTTCACATGAGGTTAAGTAAATTGTGATTCAAGCGAGAGACAGCTGCAGGGAAGTTTTAGAATCATAAGTATGAGAAATCATTTTGTAATAATGACGCAAGGAAAGATTCAAGCTTTGTGTGTTTCATATGATTTGCTCCCACAAGTATCACTTATGTGATTCATTTGCTCACATTAGGAGTGGAAAAGTGGAAAAGAAAGTTTAAACCACCCTTAACCTTATCAGTGACCTCTTCAGTACCATGAAACATCTGCACTTATTGACTTTTGCCTGCCTTCGTTAGACCTCTTGTTTTAGCCATGCAAATATTTACTTAAAGAGACAATGGCATGTTATCTAAGTGGTTCTTGTGCAGGTTAGCATTTGCCTTGTGAAATCTTCTTCTTAAGGCCTTTCTAAGAATAGTCTAATTCTTTACTCTCTCAGAGGATTTTTTTTTTTTTTTTTGCTGAAACTCTGAAAAATAAACACACTGACATGCAATTTAGACAAATTCACATGGCTTTTCTTACCATAGCAGGTCCAGTCATAAGCAGCGAGCAGCCATGGCACAATTCCCCAAACTTCTCGCAGTAGTGTTTGTGACAGTACAGCCTCCCCTCTTTCTCAAAGTACCAGTTTGTCAGGAGATCAAAGCAAACAGAACACCTGCAGGAACAAGAATGGAAAAATCTGTAAGTGAAACATTCTGCTTGTAGACATTCCCTTATCTGAACTCAGCTCTCCAAGAAAAAGAAGGAACCTGTGTGACTGAAATGTTTGGCAAGTGAGGATCATGGCTTTGTTGGGCCATAAACAGTACTGAAGCATGTGACTGCTTTAGGTACTTGACATGTTCACTGCATACTTGGAATTTCATCTGTAAAGTTTAAAAAAAATAATTAACCTAACAATCACTTACTCTGCGTCAGCTATGGAACACAAAAGGGAGAAAAATTGAAGAATATCATAGACACTATTCTGTTCCTCTTAGAGAAAAACAACTGGGGCTGCTCAATTATGGCAAAAATAACAACTTATTTATTTAAAGACGTGATATATATTTGATAAATATTAAATAATTTACTTTAAATAAGGTTGCTATGACGTCTACATTTTAGATACCAACTAAATTTCACTGCAGAATACTATGGTAATTCAGAAGTAAAAATTCAAACAAATCCTCAAAAAGTACTGAAAAATTATTAAACTAATTGAACAGTAATTTAATAACTTAGTAAAAAGAAATAAGTATAAAGATAATAAATATAGATAAAATATATAAAAATATATAAAGATAATAAATACAGATAAAAAGAAAAAGACTTGCAGTGGGGGGAATATTTATTTGATCCCCTGCTGATTTTGTAAGTTAGCCCACTTACAAAGAAATGAAGTGTCTGTAAATTTTTATGGTAGTTTTATTTTAATGGATAAAGCAGACAGAAAACCAACCAAAACAATCCAAAAAAAACCCCCATTATTTAAAGGTTAGAAACTGATTTGCATTTCAGCGAGTAAAATGATTATTTGATCCCCAAGCAAAACATGACTTAGTACATGACATAAACCCTTGGCAAATACAGAGGTAAGACATTTTTTGTAGTTGGTCACCAGGTTTGCACACATCACACACAGCATGTTAAAGAAGACACATACAGTACATGCAAAAATAGCCGTTCACTTGTGACTGAGACAAAGTCCAACCAGGCAACACACAAACACTATAGTTAAGGAATTTGGGCCATGAGCCAAAACTAGTCATGAAACTCTCACAAACACACTCTCTCATGCCAGCCACCCTACCTACAATTGGAACCTGATGCTGGGACACAAGCTATGCCACATTAAACTATTATCTATTTCCCATGAGAAAAAAAAAGAACCTAATTAAAGACTTAGAACTGCAGAGCACTTGTACCTTGAGGCTTTTTTGAAACAATAAAGGATCATTTATCCAGAGGAGACAGGGAAGGATGCATAAAAAGCAAAAAGTTCCTTTTTACATGCCACAACTTGTTTGCCAGACTAGAGGTGAGGAGGGGGGCAACTGGGACCTACATCAAATGTGAAACACCTAATGGGTACATAACTTTAGTAGAAAAAAATTACAGCCTTAGAGGCAAATAGCAGTACCTTAATGAATGCCCAAGGTATTTCCTCTAAATATACATCAGACACAGTCATAGTCACTGTATGTGTGCTGCTGTGTAAATGATCCCAAAACAACTATTAATATAATGGAATAAACAAAAATTTAAACAATCCTAATTTTTAGGGATGTAGTGATTCACTCAGCTCACGATGCAATTCGATTTACATTATGATAATATATATATAATAAATATTTTAATCTCGATTAAAAAAAGTTTTTTTACACTACAATTCAGAAATTTTAAACAAACTATGTTACAGACTTTTCATTAAGACTCTAAAGAATCATATCAACTTGTGAAAAATGGGTATATCCTGGGACCCCTTTAACATGTAGTAAGAAATTTCACAGAAATTTAATTTAGTGTATAAAACACTGCATAGTCTTCACTGTATCAATCAAACTGATTCTTAAAGATCCAAAAGTGATTCAGTCAAGTGCAGTGAGTGATTAACATTAATCATGACAGACAGCAGCAGGTAAATTAGACTGCTATCCCTTTAAGACCAACTGATACACATCCGTTTTTCACTCGACTATTTACATTTATTTAAGACACAACTGACTATGTTTAAACACGAAGGGCATTTTGACATAATTGTGTGCGTATTTGAACATTCAAGCACAAAAGAGATATTTTTTTAAATTGCATGCTGTCTGAGAGAGGGGCTTTCTCAGTGTGTGTGTGTGTGTGTGTGTGTCAGTAATCGCGAGCACTGCATTGAGATATTTTTCACTGCTTATTGCACTTAATAACTATCAACTATCTTTATTTTCTCATTCTTGCATGTTTCCTTGTCTCTCCAAGGTGTATATAACTTTTAAGTAGTACTATGGTTTCACAGAAATATTTGCATACTGAGGAATACACAATATAGCAAAATCTCTAATGATAGATATCCTGCAGTTAAGATATATACTGTCATAACACCCAGGATTTGACAGATGTGTTAATTTTGTAAGCTATTTTTAATTTAGTCTTTAGTCCTGTGTCACATGTAACTTTTAGTTTTTATCATATTTAGTAAACTTGTCCTGTTAGTGTTTTGGTCAGTAGTCATATTTTAATCTTACTGTTTGATGGTTAAAATTATAGGATATCAATAAACATCAAAGAGATATACACTCACCCTGTTATGAAAACTAGCGTAACAAAAACCTACTCTCAAATATTATAACAGATAAATTCCTAATAATAATTTCAATAATTCTCTTTTAAAACAACGGGGGAAAACAAAACATTGTGCATAGAGGTTGCGAAAGTAACATTACAATCAGCAACTGCGATCTCAAACAATGCAGTCGAGATCAATTACAGAACACAGACTGGCTGAAGACACTTTCATTTTAACAGAATACCTCAAATGAAGATCACTGACATCCAGCTTACTTGTGCAGTACTACGTCAAGTATTTCATAAATCAATTGCTAAAACACACTAACAGTACACCTGTTTACTGTGAAGTTATTATTCAGTGTTTCCCTGCCATTATATTATAATTTTATTTAAGAATATGTTCTCTTTAGTGCCAGATCACAAAAGAACTTCAATTTAAAGTTACCTTTCTGATAGAACAGGTCTATAACTTGTTATTTTATTCAACAAATTTAAATAGCCTTATGTTATTTATTTTATTTACATGACTGCATATGTCATTTCAGTCTTTACGTTATGGTCACGCACAGGAACAAATTGTGAATTTTTTTTTTTTAGACGTCAATTTTATATTCCCAAATGTGTTTAAAAAAAGAATAAAATAAAATAATACAAATCTAAGGAGCAAATAAGGTCATATTTTCCACTAAGTGAAGCAACAATTCTGCACAGAATTTTATATTTAATCATGTTGTTTGGAAAACAGTTACCCAAATTTTTATAAGACTCTGGTCAGGAAAGGAGGTAGACAGCCAGGTCTGAACCAAAGCATCCAAGCAGGAAATCGTCTTCAGGCCATATTCCAGAAGTACAATGATCTTTATTTCCACAATGAAGCGCACAGTGCTGAAGGGATTAACAATTAATCTACTTAACTACCCTATTAAAACTGATTTGGCACACAGCATGAATGTCTTGGTGTGCGTTATGAATGGACATTTCTAAGGGTTTACTAACTAAAATTAAAGCAAGTTCTACTAGTTTTTATTTCCACAATTTTAGAACTCTTGCAGTTCACATTTAGAGCTACGCTTTGCAAAGTGTTTAGCATCTAAATCAAGGCCTGTAAACTGAAGGCCAACAATCACTTGAAAACAACTCTCTGACAAACCCAACAAGACAAAGTGCCAAAGGGAAGCATCTGGCATGCTCCGGTACACCATGTGCTAAAAAAGGGGAAATAGAAGGAAAGAAATGGGGAAAACTGAAAGAAAAGAAAGAAAAAAAACACTCAATGGAATGAAAATGGGGAGGATATGGAAAAGCAACATAGTGCTGAGATGATCTGATAATGATCACATTATTGTGAGAAGGCCACAAAATCTTCAAGCCTGTCTACAGAACCAGCTAGATTTTAGTCTAGCCAGTTTTTGCCTTCGTTTGGAAGAATGTTGACAATCTCTGTTTCTATAGGGAGAAATAACCCAGTCACCCACGTAGAGTGGGCAGAACCTCATCATCCAAACATGGGACACCATTTGTGTGCCTGTAGGGTAAAACCTGCTCCTGAGTTGGGCAACCTGTGTTCCGACAGTGACATCATAGCAGATGAAAAGATTTGTGAATCATTCTCTAACATCTGTGAGGACATTGGCAAAGGCTGAGCAGGTGTGCACACATGACATAAACTTTCACCTGTGCACCAGATGCGACTGGTACATTTCGGTCACTAATTTCAAAACATGGCGTGTTCTAAATGGAGAATACCAATGATTTTTTTTTTGTTGCAATCTAAATGGTAAATTTAGGCATTGCAACATTGTAATGTAAACTGTCATGGCAAACATAATTTGAAAAAAAAAAAAAGCATCAAATCGGCGTATTTAAATAATTTCTAATGGATGATGTGACATTTCAAAATATATAAAAATAGTAGGTTATTTTAAATTATAATGCAGGGTTTTCGTGGGTCCTTAAAAAGTCTTAAATTTAGTTGTATCAAATTGAAAGCCATAAATTGTACAAGAAAGTCTTAATAATGATTTCAAGAGGTCTTGAATCTTGGGAGACGGAAAGACCAGAATTTTGCTATGGCTTAAATTGATGATTAAACCTCAAAAGGCTATGATTTCATTAAATAAACACCAGCGCTGCATGTTTCAGAGTGCTGCTTTGTGTTCTGCCGTTACCGGGGAAACTGTTATATTTCTGCCATTCTAAAAGCACCTTCTGCTGGCAGAGAATGAATGTGCATTTTCAATTAGCCTGTTTTATTGGAGTAGGGTATTCCTGCAATACTGGAGGCTGCAGTTTCAGGCCCTATATTTTTTTTTCTTATTATAATCTTATTATATTCTTAGAATACAACATAGATGACATATCAAATGTTTAAACTGATCATTTTAAGGGAAAAATAAGTTGATTTTAAATTTAATGGCATCAACACATCTAAAAAAAGTTGGGACAAGGCCATGTTTACCACTGTGTGGCATCCCCTCTTCTTTTTATAACCGTCTGCAAATGTCGGGGGACTGACAAGTTTAGGTATAAGATTGTTGTCCCATTCTTGTCTAATACAGGCTTCTAGTTGCTCGACTGTGTTAGGTCTTCTTTGTCGCATCTTCCTCTTTATGATGTGCCAAATGTTTTCTATGGGTGAAAGATCTGGACTGCAGGCTGGCTATTTCAATACCCGGATCATTCTTCTACGCAGCTATGCTGTTGTAATTGATGCAGTATGTGGTCTGGCATTGTCATGTTGGAAAATGCAAGGTCTTCCCTGAAAGAGATGACGTCTGGATGGGAGCATATGTTGTTCTAAAACTTGGATATACCTTTCAGCATTGATGGTGCCTTTCCAGATGTGTAAGCTGCCCATGCCACACACACTCATGCAAACTCATACCATCAGAGATGGCAGGCTTCTGAACTGAGCGCTGATAACAACTTGGCTTGTCCTTGTCCTCTTTAGTTCGGATGACATGGTGTCCCAGTTTTTCAAAAAGAACTTCAAATTTAGATTCTTCTGACCATAGAACAGTTTTCCACTTTGCCACAGGCCATTTTAAATGAGCCATGGCCCATTTTTAGATATGGCTTCTTTTTTGACCTATAGAGTTTTAGCTGGCAACGGTGAATGGCACGGTGGATTGTGTTCACTGACAATGTTTTCTGGAAGTATTCCTGATCTCATGTTGTGATTTCCATTACAGTATCATTCCTGTATGTGATGCAGTGTCGCCTCGAAGGGCCCGAAGATCATGGGCATCCAGTATGTTTTCTGGCCTTGACCCTTATGCACAGAGATTGTTCCAGATTCTCTGAATCTTTGGATGATATTATGCACTGTAGATTAAACTCTTTGCAATTTTTCTCTGAGAAACTCCTTTCTGATATTGCTCCACTATTTTTCGCTGCAGTATTGGGGGAATTGGTGATCCTCTGCCCATCTTGACTTCTGAGACACACTGCCACTCTGAGAGGCTCTTTTTATACCCAATCATGTTGCCAAGTGACCTAATAAGTTGTAAATTGGCCCGCCAACTGTTCCTTATATGTACATTTAACTTTTCCAGCCTCTTATTGCTACCTGTGCCAACTTTTTTGGAATGTGTAGCTCTCATGAAATCCAAAATGAGCCAATATTTGGCATGACATTTCAAAATGTCTAATTTTAAGCATTTTATATGTTATCTAAATTCTATTGTGAATAAAATATAATTTTGTGGGATTTGTAAATTATTCCATTTCTTTTTTTACTCACAATTTGTACAGTGTCCCAACTTCTTTGGAATCGGGTTTGTATTAGCAGTTCATACATTTTCATAGCACTTGCTATTCAATTCTCTATATTATTAAGTAATTATTGTCCTAACCACTCCTAAGCCTATAACATACCCATTGATAACCCTCTTGATATAGTTAATCTAAATTATTCCAATATATTATATATCTGTAACTAACTATCCATCTATAGAGATAATAGTTTAAAGGAAATGTGAAGTCTATAATTTTATAAAACTGTATTTTTGTGAAAACTTTTATCTGAACTGTAAATAATTTTATTTTACAGTTTAATATGTTACTATAGACATTGCCCTACCCCACTCATTTGGTATTAATTTTATTTGTGCAGGTCTTCATATTCCTTTTATATGTAAACAGGTGCATCTCAAATTAGAATGTCATGGAAAAGTTCATTTCTTTCGAAAAATTAAACTCAAATTGTGAAACAATTAAATAAATCCAATGCACAAAGATTGAAGTAGTTTAATTCTTTGGTTCATTAAATTGTGATGATTTTGGCTCAAATTTAACAGAAACTAATTTATTGAGATGCACCTGTATATACATATACACACACAAAGACACAAATAACAAATAACCAATATATTGTGAATCCCTTTATTTTCAAACTCTGTACCATTTAAATTATTATTGCAGAGAATGAAGCCTCTAAAATACATATGAAAATACATATAAAAATGATTTTTATTGGAACATTTAAATAATTCTCACAATGACTTGGGAGTACTTCCATTGTAAAGAACTCTCACACTGAACCTCTGTAATACCTATTTCAATGACCAAGTATCTCGAGAACTCTTTAGCTGTGTCTGAAACTGCTCCCTGTCCACTATATAATGCACTATATCGGGTGTCAGCCATTTTTTTTATGCTGTCAGAATTCTGAGTGAACGACTTCATTCCCTACATTCGTCCACTACTTTTTACCCACAATGTATTCTGATTTCGAGTGCACAACCGATGTACATTTGCTGAAGCTTGCCTACAATCCAATGTGGAGACCCGGCGAGCTGGAAGCGAGAGTGGGAGCGAGTGAGTTTGATTGAGAAAATCCGTCCGTGTTTTTATACAGTCTATGGTCAAGATACCAAAAAATACGTGTTAATGTGTGTTTATTTTTGTTCTCAGTGTTTTAATAGCATTTAATGATTATGAATATAAAAGCATTACAAAACAAATTAATATAGCATCAATGAAATGACAAGCTCACGTGAAGGTATGTATGATTACAATATTAAGTCATTTTGAGTGAGTGTTATTGCTATTAATATTATTTTCTAAAATAAAGTACATAGGCCTATGACTATGTTTTTGCAACAGCTCCAAGTCTCATGCGAAGAGTATAGCCTACGTCGCCATCTGAATCTGTTAACCCTTTTCTGATATAGTGCACTCAACTGCCACACACTTTATAGGAATTAGTGAATGAGTGAGCGGTTTCGGACTCAGCTTTTGTCTTAGTTCTGCTTGGAAGAGTCAACACCTGTTCTCTTTCCTGTTCCAGCTTACACCCAGAGGAAAAACAAGAGGCTTCAGGTGAAATAAAAGAAATTATTCAAACCTTGAACACTCAAAGACAAACAGTACAGATAAAGAACAAACACTCCTTTACTTCCTTCATTCCACTATAGCATTCACATTAACAAAGAAACATTCTGGTGCTCACGACTGGTATTCGGATCTTCTAAACCCTGCGTGTTCCCTGTCGTGTTTGTTAGCTCACAGTACCAAATGATCAGGATCAAAATAAATAAAGGGAGCAGACATAATAATGTCCTATCCAAATAATCAACTAGGATTCCAAATACCTAATAAGTCCTAGTGTTTAAAGATGGCAGATGTGATTATGGTCAAAACAGCCATAATGGACTCAAAAAGGTAACTAAACTCAGTTCATACTATAATTAAAAATCATTGCTATCCGAATGTACTTTCAAATAAATATAATTTAATTAAGGAAGTTAACAGAAAATAACAGCAATAAACAACAAAAAAAATGGGATCACAGTAAAGATGGTATTAAACACTTTGGCTATAACACTATCCCCTAGTTTCAAAGACAAGTCCCAGACTAAAAGCAAGTCTGAGCTGTTTCAACTGATATAAGAAGAATGCATCATGATCATAAAATGACAATACCATTGTTTTGCCTCAAGATACACGGTAATGTTTTTTTTTCCTAAGTCATATTTATAAAAATTACTTAAATGTCTTAAATGAACTATAGTCTATTCCTGACTTAGTCTAAGCCCTGCCCGTGAAACCAGGCCTATAAAACTTCAAACAAAAAATTGCATTTTAATCACTAGCAAATGCAAGTTAAAAAGAAAATTCAAATCCAAGACGCATTCAGAGGAAATTCCAGCCCCTCCTATAGTTATATATAGTTATAGTTAGAACAGTCATTAAAGCATACAAGTTCTCTTTGTCCCTCCAATCACAAAAGGGGCATTAGTTGGACATTTGACAAAAAACAGCTTTACAGAAAGGGGAAAAAAATATAGTCTTGTATTTGTCTGCAAGAGCTATGAGCCGATGTCTGGGAATGTGACAGCTAACCAGAGAGGAGATCCTACCTTCAGTGCCACAAAACACTTACAGGTAAGTAGGGAATGTCTGCCATAATATAAGAGGGATTTCACAGAAGGATAAACAGTCAATTAAAATATCAATCAAATAATAAACAGTAGAAAGAAGTCTAAAGGTCTGACCAGCTGAAGTCAATAGTCAAAAAGCTTCTACTTTAATTCATTGAAACGCTTAATAAAGAACAATATGTAAAAAAAAGTTTGACGAACTACTGATAAGAATAGTACTTATAAATAGCTTCCTGAGGTCAGTTATGTTAAATGAGGTCCTTCATTCAACAATAAAAAACCAAGAGCAATTTGGAGCTACATTTAGAAATACTGACAGTAACGACTCTGGCAGGCAGTTTTTTAACTAGGGGTGCAACTATTTTGATGACACATTAACCTGTCTTTTAAAAAAAGACCTTTACACTGGCACATGCCATTTGATAGTTAAAGGAAAGGTTCACCCAAAAATGAAAATTCTGTTCCTAATTACTCACCCTCATGTCGTTCCAAACCTGTAAGACATTCGTTCATCTTCGGAACGAAAATTAAGATATTTTTGATGGAAACTGCATAGTCAGCAATGCCACTGAAACATTTTATGGCCCAGAAAAGTAGTAAGGACATCAATAAAATAGTCCATGTGACATCGGTGGTCAAACCATAATCTTATAAAGCTATGAGAATACATTTTGTGTCAATGCAGGGTCACAAAGCGCTCAAATTTCATCAAAAATACCTTAATATGGGTTCTGAAGTTGAACGAAGACATTATGGGTTTGGAAGGACATGAGGGTGAGTAATTAATGAAATAATTTGTATTTTTGGGTGAACTAACCCTTTAATCACTGATTAGCTGGAAGAGAGCTGGAAAAAGCGTGGATACCTTTAGCCATTTCTTGGTCCCATTACCACTTTTCATAATTTCACTGTTTGTTTTTAATTACACAAACAAACATTTATCTCTTATATTTAAATAAACATAACACTCAAGCCCCTACATGAAGGTTCTAGAGTTCCTAGTAGTTGCTGACAAACATTGAACTAAGTAGCCCATAATCCCTACATGTAGGTGTGAAAGAAAACAAAGCTTTCATTGAATGCAATAGTCTGCCATATTTTCTTTTGAAAGGGAAAGAAATGCATTCTTCTTTGTCTCGGTGGCTGGTCAACTGAGCCACCCTCATCTCTTAGTAATTCTGTATAGTTGTGTACTTAGTTTGATAAATAAAACGATACGCTGGCTAAGAATCTTAAGTTTAAAGGGATACTCCACCACAACATACTTTTTTTCATTAATCACTTACCCCATGTCATTCCAAACCTTAAAAAAGTAAAAGCTTTCCCCGTCTATGGGAGGCTTGTGACTGTCCCATTAACTAATTAAGTAAATTACACTGTCAAGGTCCAGAAAAGTATGAAAGATGTCGTCAGAATAGTCCATCTCCCCTCAGTGGTTGAACTGTATCATTACAAAGCGACAATAATGCTTTTTATGCATGAAGAAAACAAAAATAATGACTTTATTCAACAATTTGTCTCCTATGCGTCTCTGCATCACTGAAGCTCCATTTTGGAGAATATCCACTGAATGCCATGTTCATCTGTCATGTTCTCCAAAACAAGTTCTCCAGAATGGCACTATGATGATGCGGAGAGACAGAGTTGTTGTTGAATAAAGTTGTTATTTTTGTTTTCTTTGCATATATATATATATTTGTATTTTCTATTCGCTTTCATGATGTTACAGTTGAACCACTGATGGCAGATGGTCTATTCTGACAATGTCTTTCATACTTTCTGGACCTTGTTAATGGGACAGTCACAAGCCTCCAAAATATCATCCAAAATATCTTAAATTGTGTTCCGAAGATGAACGAAGATTTTACGAGTTTGGAACGACATGGGGGTAAGTGATTAATGACTGCATTTTCATTTTGGGGTGGAGTATCCACTTAGGCTGTCCATGCAGGCAGGGGCGTTGCACAAAATCCCAGGCCCTATGCATAAGCAGTCCTGATGGGCCCCCATGCCCCCCATTAAATTCCACTTACTAGCCAACAGACAAAGCTGGAGATTAAGATCAGCAAACCACTTCAGCTGGGGGAATATTTAAAAAAAAACTTAAGCAATTCCCAGAAAAGCAACCAAACACATTTTGTTTACTTCGTCCCATTCCGCAGTTTAAGGAGAAATCAAGTTAAGACCCACTGAAAGCATGAGTTGTGCCAGGCGTCTTGAAGAACCTTCACATGAAACGCGTCCTGAATCCTCCCGCCACAGCCTGTGCACGCGCGCTCCGTCACATCTGTCAATCAAATATCAGAGGAACGTTCAGAACTGGCAGCTCATACACAGATCATGTTTGTTTACATAGGAAACCCCAGATATTTAACTTTCAATTCGACGTGGAACATTTTGAGCACGAAGTTTAAGTTATGTAATCTCTATCTAACGTTATTCTCGCGACTGCTGCAGTTTTTATATTTATACAAATTATGAGATTTTTTACCATTAAAACCTCATATAAATGCAATGGATTTTTTCCAATCGATTTTTATTTGCTTTAACATCTTTCTGTAATGAAAAACAGCTGGGATCCATTTTCATCTGTTTATTTACTTGTGAGATGAAAAGTATAGCGTTATTTAAAATACGAAGAAAAAAAAGATTATTAAAAGGAACCCTTTAAATATTTTTGAATTACATATTCAAATGTAGACATTTAACTGTTTAACGACAAACTTCAATATACAAACCCAAAAAAACTAACAAAACAAGCATTCGAGAAAACACATTCCTACATGTTTGTTTCTGTTGCATCTGTTTTTGAAAACAATTGAGTAACTAACTTTCGTTCTATGGACTGTGACAGCCTTAACATAAAGTACTTGGTAAGTTTGAAAGGAGTTCAAGTGAACATTTACTGGAAGAAGCGTGAATATCGTTCGCACAATCCTCACCTTCTCGTTCGTCCATGTCCTCTCCTATCTGATTTAATTATATTTGTGCAAGCTCACATGCTGTCCAGAAAAGTCTGAGTTCAACACGCTGCACATCGGCGATGCTCCATTTCTGATCCATGTGTAAGACTCACAGAGTAAATCCGACTGGAAATTGAGGGGGGAAAACCAAAAATTTCATCCAGGTTCCAAGCAAGTAAAGTTTTCTAGGTCCCGTTCGACCAGATGACGTTCATAACACATAAATGTACGGAGACTGGAAGGGATCAAACAGCATCACCTGAAACCAGCCTGAAACAGGAGAGTTTGCAGCAAGAGCAAACTGCGCGACAAAGCCGGACCGCTTCCAATAATACCGCAGCGAACATCTATCGCTGATGCACCGAAGCGAATGCAGTGATTTTCTTTGTTTTCAGAATCCTTGCTATATTTTTTCAGTAAGTAGGCCATTA